>NW_015174993.1:23416-27558 GCF_001447785.1 Gekko japonicus | reverse complement strand
AAATAGCCACTGATGGACCTCTGCTCCATATGCCTATCTAATTCCCTTTTGAAGCTGTCCATGCTTGTAGCCGCCACCACCTCCTGTGGCAGTGAATTCCATGTGTTCATCACTCTTTGGGTGAAGAAGGACTTCCTTTTATCCGTTCTAACCCGACCGCTCAGCAATTTCATGGAGTGCCCACGAGTTCTTGTATTGTGAGAAAGGGAGAAAAGTACCTCTTTCTCGACCTGCTCTTTCCCATGCATAATCTTATAAACCTCGATCATGTCACCCCTCAGTCGTCATTTCTCCAAGCTAAAGTTTACCCAGATATAAATATTTTGGGGGCGGGGGGAAGAGAGAGAAAGAGAGAGAGAGAGAGAGAGACAGAAAGACGGTGCTGAACAGAAAAAGGCTTCCCAGCCAAGATTCTCGGATGCTGCTGTCTGATGGGGACCGTGGATGCCAGCTGGCCGGGCCGGGTGTTGTTTTCCCTCCCTGCCATGTGAGCGTCGGACACAAGCGGTCCCATCACGCCTGCTGGGCTTACAAAGGAGCTCTTTGTGGGCAGACGTGAAGCTTCTGTGGGGGCCGAAGGAGGACCCCTGTGCCTCTTGAGGGGTCCATTTGCCGTGTGATGCTGGCAAGAGGTGGAAGTTTTTTGCGCCAAGGCGACGCTGCCCGACACATGTTTCCTCATTACCAAATGGTGTGCTAGCTCGATCCGGGCCTGGTCTTCCATGCAGAGGCTGCGGGAGAGGATGCAAGGGAGTCCACAGATTTTACTGACCTTCCTCTTATGCGTTGCTGTTAGGGTTGTCAACCTCCAGGTGGGGCCTGGAGATATCCTGGAATTATAAACAATCTGCAGACAACTGTCCGGTTGCCCTGTCATAGATCTGGAATGTGGAGGGGTACCCTCCTTCTCGTTCTCAGCTCTCTCCTGCTCGGCTACCGTGCGCTATCTTATGCTTGACCTTGTAGAAGTTACAGCTGCAGTTTACACGCCTGGGAAAGTTAACGGCTTTTCTGCTTTGCCTGCTTGCTTTGCCGCGTGAGAGAAATATAGCCATTGGTTCATGCTTACAGGGGGGATGTTTGATTTCACTATAAGTCAGAGGCCCTAGTACTGGCAGCCATTTCTGACACAAGCTGTACGCGTGTTCTTTAGTACTGGACCCACTACTAAACAGTTATCTTCTTATGAAGCCCTGTGCGGTGTGAACTGACTAAGGAGCCTGACAACAACACACTTCCGGTGATGTCAGGGGGTGTGGCACATGCAAATAAGTTATGCTAATGAGTTATGCTAATGAGATCCTGCACCTCTTTTTCTACAGAATGACCCCTGACTGTACCCCACTGAGGTCTCTGTCCTCCCCAGGCTCAAACCCCAGTCCTCCAGGAGTTTCCCAACCTAGCACTGGCCTCTCTACCCACAATCCTCTGCCGGTGGCCAGGGGGGACCTGGCAAACCTTTCGTGGATCCACAGCAGTCCCAGCATATAAAGTGCTTCAGAGTTTTATTTAATCTGCATGTCTCCAAGGCGAGCGTGACTGGCAGGAAACCAACCGGAACGGCATCAGAATATCAGAAGCTGCTGACAGGTCTGGGAGAACAGAGGGACTCTTTCTGTCCCTCTCTTGGCAAGCATCGTCCGTCAGAGCAAGCAAGCAAGACAGGCCCTCTTCCATAACCAGGGGATACTGAAGCTGATACCCTGAATTACTTTGCTGGTCTTACCAACTGCTTTAATGCAATCTTAGCTATACTTGTCACTCAGTTCCTTTATGCAACTTGGCCCCAATTAGCCGTTCCTGGCAACTACCCCCCATATGCAATGGTTGGCGGTCTATTTCGATGTATCTGAAGAAGCGTGCCGAAAGCTTAGGCCCAGAATTAAACTTTGTTGGTCTTAAAGGTGCCCCTGGATTCCAACTTCGGCCTGTTGCTTCACACTAACGTGGCTGCCCACTGGGATCTGTCTTTTCCAGTGGCTCTTGGCTTCTCTTAATTTGACCAAAGCAGAATTTATGATTTTAACTATGGGTTTTTAAAATGTATTTTATGTATTCTGTTTTATGCATTCCGAGTCCCCTCATGTAGAAAGGTGGCTCGTAAATGTTTTTAATAAGTAAATGAATGGAACCTCCGTGTTTGGTGGAGCCAGTCTGGTGTTGTGGTTAAGTGCGCGGACTCTAATCTGGGAGAACCGGGTTTGAATCCTCATTCCTCCGCTTGCACCTGCCGGATGACCTTGGGTCAGTCACAAGTTCTCTCAGAGCTGTCCTTGAAAAAGAGCAGTTTGTGTCAGAGTTCTCTCAGCCCCACCTACCTCACAGGGTGTCTGTGGTGGGGAGGGGAAGGGAAAGGAGATTGTAAGCCACTCTGAGACTCCGAGTGAAGGGCGGGGTATAAATCCAGTCTCTTCTTCTTTCTCCACATACAGCTGCTGGTGTGACCTTGGGTCAGTCACAAGTTCTCTCAGAGCTGTTCTCTCAGGAGCAGTCCTCGAGAGAGCTCTCGCAGCCCCACCTACCTCACATGGTGTCTGTTGTGGGGGGGGGAAGGGAAAGGAGTTTGTAAGCTGCTCTGAGACTCCTTTGGGTAGTGAAGGGCAGGGTATAAATCCAATATCTTCTCCTTCTTTTACCTCACAGGGTGTCTTTTGTGGGGAGGGGAAGGGAAAGGAGTTTGTAAGCAGCTCTGAGACTCCTCTGGGTAGTGAAGGGTGGGGTATAAATCCACTCTCTTCTTCTTCTCTTTAGAGGCAGTAGCCTTCTGGCTAGGGGTTGCTGGGGGGGCAATAAGAGGGGAGGCTGTGGCATCCGTTTGTGGGCTCAGTTGGGAGACCACCAAGGAAGTCTAGGGTCGCTGTGGAGAGGCAGGCAATGGCAAACCAATGGGGGGCTGCTACTCTGAGGAAGTCAGATGCTGTTCAGTGGGACCAGACAGAGTCAGGCTCCTCGAATGATCTGTGACTCTCTCTTTGTGCAAGAAACTCGTCGTCCTTCAATCTGGAGGAGGCTCTCATTGGAGAAGGGGTCTTGCTCCTGAAGGCCTTTCAAGGAGATAACTGACATCTTAACGCGAACCCAGAACCAAACTTGCAGATGACATCAAAGTAGACACTGCACCTCGGCCCCATCTAGAGAAAGGCAGCCACGTTTTGTAGCTGCTGAAGTGCGCCAAAAGTTCCCTTCATGAGAAGCAAGGTGTCTTACTGTTGGGGAGCTATTGGGTTGTTTTGGCTACCTGGAGTCTCTACAGAGGAGCCCTGCATGTATTGAACCTCCATGTTCAGAGGCACTACACCTGTGAATCCCTTTGAATCCCAGTGCCAGGACGCCTTGGCCTCTCTACCCTGTGATTGGCCATCCAGAGGTTGGCCACAGTGTGAGGCAGGATGCTGGACTGGATGGACCCTCCCTGGTCTGACCCAGCAGGGCTCTTCTGAGGTTCTTATCAGGGGAAGGCCTCGGCCTCTCTGCCCTGTTGTTGGCCCTCCAGAGGAACTGGCTGGCCACTGTGTGAGACGGGAGGCTGGACTAGATGGACCCTCACTGGTCTGACCCAGCAGGGCTCTTCTGACGTTCTTATCAGGGGAAGGCCTCAGCCTCTCTGCCCTGTTGCTGGCCCTGCAGAGGAACTGGCTGGCCCCTGTGTGAGACAAGAGGCTGGACTAGAGGGACCCTCACTGGTCTAACCCAGCAGGGCTCTTTTGAGGTTCTTATCAGGAAAGGCCTCAGCCTCTCTGCCCTGTTGTTGGCCCTCCAGAGGAACTGGCTGGCCCCTGTGTGAGACAGGAGGCTGGACTGGAGGGACCCTCCCTGGTCTGACCCAGCAGGGCTCTTCTGACGTTCTCATCAGGGGAAGGCCTCCGCCTCTCTGCCCTGTTGCTGGCCCTCCAGAGGAACTGGCTGGCCCCTGTGTGAGACAGGAGGCTGGACTAGAGAGACCCTCCCTGGTCTGACCCAGCAGGGCTCTTCTGACGTTCTCATCAGGGGAAGGCCTCCGCCTCTCTGCCCTGTTGCTGGCCCTCCAGAGGAACTGGCTGGCCCCTGTGTGAGACAGGAGGCTGGACTTGGGGGACCCTCCCTGGTCTTACCCAGCAGGGCTCTTCTGATGTTTTTATCAGGGGAAGGCCTTGGCCTCTGAG
>NW_015174993.1:14854-22794 GCF_001447785.1 Gekko japonicus | reverse complement strand
GGAGGCTGGACTTGGGGGACCCTCACTGGTCTGACCCAGCAGGGCTCTTCTGAGGTTCCTATCAGGAGAAGGCCTTGGCCTCTCTGCCCTGTTGCTGGCCCTCCAGAGGAACTGGGTGGTCCCTGTGTGAGAAGGGATGCTGGACTTGGGGGACCCTCCCTGGTCTGACCCAGCAGAGCACTTCTGATGTTTTTATGACTCTGGAGATAAAATTGATATGAGGGGCTCTCCGACTGTGTTGTGAAGCCAAACAACATAAAGGTTCAGCTCGATGAAGGCAACCCTAACAGTTGAGGGGGGTGGCACTAAGAGGACTCGGGATGGAAAGGAATGTTAAATATCGAAGTGGCAGCGGCAGCAACAATTGACAAGCGATCCAAAATTAGACGGAGGGCCGTTCCCCTGGGGGCAGGCTGCCTGCTGAGTATCTTGGGAGTATCTCTTCGAGGAAAGATCCAGGCGGGAATGGATTCAAGGGCCCCTGGGGGGAGGAGAAGGCCTGCCTGCAAGAGGTGTGGGGGAATGGGCCCATGTAGGTGACTGGGAAGAAGAGGAGGTGATCTGGCTGGGGTGGGTCAGTCGGTGGCGTAGTGTGGGTTGAGGCTGTGACCTGGATGGCCAAGGCTAGCCCGATCTTGTCAGATCTTGGAAGCTATCCTGACGGTCTTATGAGGGGAAGGCCTCGGCCTCTCTGCCCTGTTGCTGGCCCTCCAGAGGAACTGGCTGGCCCCTGTGGGAGACGGGAGGCTGGACTTGCGGGACCCTCACTGGTCTGACCCAGCAGAGCACTGCTGATGTTTTTATGTCTCTGGAGATAAAATTGACATGAGGGGCTCTCCGGCTGTGTTGTGAAGCCAAACAACATAAAGGTTCAGCGCGATGAAGGCAACCCTAACAGTTGAGGGGGGTGGCGCTAAGAGGACTCGGGATGGAAAGGAAGGCTAAATATAGAAGTGGCAGCAGCAGAAACAATTGACAAGTGATCCAAAATTAGACGGAGGGCTGTTCCCCTACGCAGAGGCAGGCAATGGGAAACCATCTTTGTTGGTCTCTTGCCCTGACCTGGATGGGCCAGGATAGCCCGATCTTGTCAGATCTTGGAAGCTAAGCAGGGTCGGCCCTGGTTAGTCCTTGGATGGGAGACCGCCAAGGAAGTCCAGGGTTGCTACGCAGAGGCAGGCAATGGCAAACCCCCTCTGTATTGTCTTTTGCCCTGACCTAGATGGCCCAAGCTAACCTGATCTCATCAGCTCTCGGAAGCTAAGCAGGGTCAGCCCTGGTTAGTCCTTGGATGGGAGACCACCAAGGAAGTCCAGGGTTGCTACGCAGCGGCAGGCAAGGGCAAAAAACCTCTGGCTGTCTTTTGCTCTGACCTGGATAGCCCAGGCTACCCTGATCTCACCCCATCTCGGAAGCTAAGCAGGGTCAGTCCTGGTTGGTACTTGGATGGGAGACCACCAAAGAAGTCCAGGGTTGCTACGCAGAGGCAGGCAATGGCCAACCACCTCTGTATTGTCTGTGGGGTTGCCAGAACTGGCTGTGACTTGAAGGCACTTTCCATCAGCAGTGGACCCTGCCCTGGATAGCCCAGGCTAACCCAACCCCTCAGATTTTGGAAGCTAAGCAGGGTCGGCCTTGGCTAGTAATCGGAAGGGCGACCTCCAAGGCAGGCAGTGACAAACCACCTCTGAAACATCTCTTGCCTTAAAAACGAGACTAGCTCACCACCTCGTGGTGCATAACACGAAAGAGCTAGGACTTGTGACTGCCAGACAATCTTAGGCTCTCCTGGCTATTCTACACACAACTTTGAAGCACTTTCTAATCACCAGTGAGCAGATCTGTCCTCGCAGAGGAGGGAGAGCTTGTACCTGAATAAAACTTGGTCTTAAAGGTGCCACTGGACTGTTTTGGATTGCTAGCTATGGGGGGGGACGGGCAGATCTGCCCTCACAGAGGAGGGAGAGCTTGTACCTGAATAAAACTTGGTCTTAAAGGTGCCACTGGACTGTTTTGGATTGCTAGCTATGGGGGGGGACGTGCAGATCTGCCCTCACAGAGGAGGGAGAGCTTGTACCTGAATAAGACTTGGCCTTAAAGGTGCCGCTGGACTGTTTTGGATTGCTAGCTATTGGGGAGGGGGAACGCGCAGATCTGCCCTCATAGAGGAGGGAGTGCTTGTACCTGAAGGCGGGCGAGGGGCAACTTACCTGGCAGCTTCTTGCTCTGACTGAGGGCTGCTGGGAGCAGGGGGCGGGGCTTGTTGCATGTGCCCGCCCCCTGGGCTCCTTACTGCCAGAGCACCGCTCCCGTGCGCTCCCGCAGGAAATGACCCCTGGCAAAGCACAGCCCGGGGCTTGCTTTTGTTTGTAAGTATGGGAGGATTTCTGCCTCCTTGTTTGGAGGACTTCGTGCCTGACCCCTGTAGCCGGCCGACCCCTGCTCTAGATGAGAGCCCTCCAGGTACTTGAAGATGGCTATCGAATCACCTCTCGGTCGTCTCCTCTCCAGGCTAAACCTACGTCGCTCCTTCAGCCTTTCCTCGCGGGACTCTTATCATCGTCATAAGAATCTATCGGTGTCTCTATAATCCCCACTCTGTGACGTGCGGCGCACCTTTGTCCAGGTGGCGATAACCAGGTCCAGCCCGGGAGGCGTATTTCCGTGCCCTTTGCCGGGCAGACTAATTTTAGCGCCGTGTGGATTGACTCACTCCTGACAGCGACACTCCTACACGGGAATGGATCATTTCCCTTGCAGAGTGAGTAATGTCGGGCGTCACACCTGCCAGCTCTGGAATATCCTAATATATACCACATAATCCTCTCTCGATCCTGCCGTTCTGATTGTTGAAAAGGCCAGAAAAATCGGGGAGAAATGCCTTGCCGGCGGGCCCATGAAGATCAGCCTCGGTCTGGCCCAGTGGCAAGGCCGAGGGTCCCCACTTTTCTCGAGCCTGTGAGGACCTTTGGAATTCTGCCACAGGGCACAAAATTCTGGGGACCCTGCCGGATTCTGCCGGCACAAAATGGCTGCCAGGGGAGGCAGAGCCAGCCACAAAATGGCTGCCACGGCTCACCCTCAGCAACTGTGTGGAGATCCTTACGCTGTGGTGGCAGCTGCTGCCAAAGTAACATTTTATTTATTTATTTTGTTAAAAGTATCCATAGGAACACTTTTATTAATTTTTCTTTTATAATCTACAACAAACAAATCTACATACTACAAACAGACACTCTACTACACATAACATGTATACCAAGAGTACAGTTACATTATATGCTTATATCCAATTACTTAATTAATAGAAACGCTCTATCACTTTCCATTCTTCTGTCTTCTGTGTTCTCAAGTCCATTGTGCCATAATTGCCTAATCTTCTATTGTACTTACATTATACCAATCATAAAACTTTTTCCATGTTTTTTGAAATGTCCACTCTTTGCTTAATCTCATTTCTAAAGTCAGTTTATCATTTTAAAGAAATCTGCACAACCACTCAGATGTCGAGTATTGTGTTCCGTTTCGGGCACCACAATTTAAGAAGGATATCGACCAGCTGGGATGTGTCCAGAGGAGGGCAAGGAAGACGGTGAGGGGTCTGGAGACGGAGTCCTCTGAGGAAAGGCTGAAGGAGCTGGGTGTGTTTAGCCTGGAGAGGAGACGATGGAGAGGGGATATGAGAACCATCTTCAAGTCCTTGAAGGGCTCTCGTATAGAGGATGGTGTGGAGTTGTTTCCTGCTGCCCCAGAAGGTCAGACACCAGAGCCAACGGGTTGAAACTGAATCAGAAGAGTTTTCGGCTATACATGAAGACGAACTTGTCAGGGTCCTTAGTTAGGTTACGCAACACAGGGCTTCATGAGAAGATAACTGTTTATTGGTAGAGACACGTGTACAGCTTGTGTCAGGAATGGCCACCAATACCAGGGCCTCTTGACTTATACTAGAATCAAACATCCCCCCTGTAAGCATAAGCCAATGGATACATCTCCCATGCGCGGGCAAAGCAAGCAGGCAGAGCAAAAGCCGGTAACTTTCCCAGCCGGGTAAAACTGCAGCTGGAGCATCTACACGGTCAAGCATAATATAGCAAGCAGTTGGTGAGCCAGGGAGAGCTGAGTCGGAAAACGGGAGGGCACCCCTCCACATTCCAGACCTATGACGGGGCTACCTGACAGAACTTCCTGACAGTCAGAGGGGTTCCTCGGTGGAAGAGGCTTCCTCGGGAGGTGGGGGGCTGTCCTTCTTTGGAGGTCTTCAAGCAGAGGCTAGATGGCCGTCTGACAGCAATGCGGATTCTGTCAACTTCGGCAGATCACGAGAAGGGAGGGCAGGAAGGGTTGCCTCAGTGCTTAGTTCTTCTTGTGGACCTTGCTTACACGCCCAGGGAAATCCTGATCACAATGTTGGGGTCAGGAAGCATTTTTTCTCCAGGCCACTTTGGCTGGGGATCCTGGCGGGATTTTTTTGCCATCTTCTGCGCATGGAACAGGGGTCACTGGGGGTGTGGAGGAGGAGGTATTTGTGAATTTGCTGCCTTGTGCAGGGGGTTGGACTAGATGACCCCAGAGGTACCTTTCAGCTCAATGATTCTATGTCTTACTGGTCATATTTAGAGAGCCAGTTTGGTGTAGTGGTTAGGAGCGCAGACTCTAATCTGGGAGAGCCGGGTTTGATTCCCCACGCCTCCATATGCGGCTGCTGGATGACCTTGGGCAAGCCATAGTTCCGGCACAGCTGTTCTTGTAAGGGCAGTTATCTCAGAGCTCTCTCAGCCCCACCGACCTCACTGGGTGTCTGTTGTGGGGCGGGGAAGGGAAAGGAATTTGTAAGCCACTCTGAGACACCTTTGGGGAGTGAAGGGCGGGGTATAAATCCAATCTCCTCCTCCTCCTCTTCTCCTTCTCCTTCTCCTTCTTCTTCCCCCCCTCCTCGAAAGAGCTCTCTCAGCCCCACCTACCTCACAAGGTGTCTGTTGTGGGGAGGGAAAGGGGAAGGAGTTTGTAATTCTTTACTCACGTTATTCATTTATAGTATGCCTTTCTCTCGGAGGCTTTAGTCAGGGTCCCCAAACTTTATGAGCCCGTGGGCCAGTGTTCCCTCTAAGCTGAGTGAGTGTGAGCCAGCTCACCGTTTCTTAGCCTCCGGCTCACACACTTTTGCCTTGGCTCAGGGAGGGATGGCTCCAGAGCCGACTAATTGACGCAGCGGCCCAATCGCTCGCTCACAACTTTAACGCCAGTGGCTCGCAAAGTGGAATTTTTTGCTCACAAGTCTCCACAGCTTAGAGGGAGCATTGCCCCCCACCCGGTTGCTGCGGGAAAAAACGGGACTGAATTGTCTTGTGCAGCAATCAGTTGTCGTGTCACTCGTTGACCGATTCCGTTCCCTTCCGTCTTTTGCATGCTGGTGCTCATCCATGGAGTAGGGCCGCCAGCCCTGGATTGGGAAGTCCCTGGAGACTGTGGCGGTGGATCCAGGAGAAGGCGGGGCTTGAGGAGGAGAGGTGCCTCTGCACGGTACAAGGCCATAGAGTCCACCCTCCAAAGCAGGGGTGGACTCCATGCATTTTCTCCAAGGGAGCTGATCTCTGCCAGGTGGCGATCCGTTGGAAAAGCAGGAGATCTCCAGGCCTTACCTGGAGGCTGGGAACCCTATTTGGGGGGGTGGAGCCTGGGGAGGGCAGGGTTTGGTGAGGGCAGGGACCTCAGTGGGGTATGTCATGGAGTCCACCTTCCAAAGTAGCCATCTTCTCCAGGGGAACCGACCTTGGTCGGCTGGAGATCAGTTGTAATGGCGAGAGATCTCCAGGTCCCACCTGGAGGTTGGCACCCATACCACTGAGGGTCACAGAGACCGAAAACGGCATGTTGCCTTCATACGGAGCTAATCGTGCAGCTCATTTGAGTCCACATAAGTTCAAGGAGGAGGAGAAGGAGAAGGAGGAGAAGAAGAAGAGAAGGAGGAGGAGGAGATGGAGAAGGAGAAGAAGAAGGAGGAGGAGAAGGAGAAGGAGAAGAAGAAGAGGAGGAGGAGGAGAAGAGGAGGAGAAGGAGAAGAAGAAGAGGAGGAGGAGAAGGAGAAGAAGAGGAGGAGGAGGAGGAGAGTAAGAAGAGGAGGAGGAGGAGGAGGAGGAGGAGGAGGAGGAGGAGGAGGAGGAGGAGGAGATTGGATTTATACCTTGTCCTTCAGTTGGAGTCTCAGGGTGCATTCAGATGGGCAACTAATCCCGTCATTATGCCAGCTTGAATTTTATCCCGTTCTTTTTAATCCATTGTAGCACGACCAGACATCCCTCTGGTGAATTGCCTTACCACGCTCTGCCTCCATTGTGGATTGTCTAGATGGCGTCCACTGAAGGAGGCATGCGCGGTGAGGTGTTTTTTAAAAAAACTTTTGTGCATGCACGTAGGCGTCACAGCGCATCCTTGTTGAAGGAGGCGCGCGGTGGTGTTCGTTTTAAAAAAACCTTTTTGCGCATGCGCATAGACATGACAGCACATCCTTTTTAAAACGGCGCCTGCTCTGGATGGTCTGACGTCAGACCACCCCGACGGGAGGATCGCGCGCTGGTGGAATGATCAGACAGGTGAAAGTCCGCAGTTGTCCCGCAGGTAACCGAAAATCCTAGCTTTAACGTGGTTTTAAGTACGGCTCCGAAGCGTGGCAAAACGGGATGCCCATGGAAGAGGGACATTTCCCAGATGTTTGTGTCTGGACATGACCTTTCGATCCGTGAGGCAATCGTGCCTCGCGCGGATCTAAAGAGCCGTCTGGTCGGACTCTCAGAGCAGCTTACAAACTCCGTTCCCTTCCCCTCCCCACAACAGACACCCTGCGAGGTAGGTGGGACTGAGAGAGCTCTGACAGAAACTGCTCTTTTTCAAGGACAGAGAGAATACACAGCTCAGAAGAAGAGAAGAGATTGGATTTATACCCCGCCCTTCACTACCCAAAGATGTCTCAGAGCGGCTTACAGTCTCCTTTCCCTTCCCCTCCCCACAACAGATACCCTGTGATGTCGGTGGGGCTGAGAGAGCTCTTTCGAGGACTGCTCTTTCAAGGACAGCTCTTGTCAAAACTACGGCTTGCCCAAGGTCATCCAGCAGCTGCGAGTGGAGGAGTGGGGAATCAAACCCGGTTCTCCCAGATTAGAGTCCGCGCTCTTAACCATGACACCAAGCTGGCGTTAAGAAGAGCTCAAAAAGTAAAAAAGCCCCAAAACCTGATGACCGGAAAACTGCCTGTGAGTATGCCTCCCTCCCCACTGCGGGCCTCTCCCTTTTGACAACCAAATGACTGGTGTCACTCAAAGCTAATTGGAGTCGCCTTAATGTTTGACTTCTTCTCTTCCCCTCTCCTCCCCCCTGGAGCTCGGTGGAACCTTGGGGGGGGGGAGATAGAGCCGCTTCTGATGAAATCACCACTTGTGGAGATGAAAGGGAAACTGAGAGAGGATCCCGAGAGGCGGGCGGAGAAATGAGGGACCCAGAAGTGGAGCAACATAAATTACAGGGACCCTGGAAGTGCCCTGGAAGATGAAAGGCTTCCCAGCTGAGCGAGGGGGGGGGCAACAGCTTGCTCCGGTCCAGCTCTTTTCCGAGGGCTGGAGTTTGGGCCCCGCCAGGTTGCGACCATTGTGTGGCATAAGAACATAAATACATAAGAAGAGCCCTGCCGGATCAGACCAGTGAGGGTCCGTCTAGTCCAGCCTCTTGTCTCAGACAGGGGCCAGCCAGTTCCTCTGGAGGGCCAGCAACAGGGCAGGGAGGCCGAGGCCTTCCCCTGTGAAGAACCTCAGAAGAGCCCTGCTGGATCAGGCCAGTGAGGGTCCCTCTAGTCCAGCATCCCGTCTCACATAGCAGCCAGCCAGTTCCTCTGGAGGGCCAGCAACAGCGCATAGAGGCCGAGGCCTTCCCCTGATAAGAACCTCGGA
>NW_015174993.1:0-14506 GCF_001447785.1 Gekko japonicus | reverse complement strand
CGGAAGAGCCCTGCTGGGTCAGACCAGGGAGGGTCCATCTAGTCCAGCCTCCCATCTCACACAGGGGCCAACCATTTCCTCTGGAGGGCCAACAACAGGGGAGGGAGGCCGAGGCCTTCCCCTGATAAGAACACCAGAAGAGCCCTGCTGGGTCAGACCATCTATAGTCCAGCCTCCGGTCTCACAGTTGCTGTTCCTGGAAGCGAACCGTACTCTATGGACAGTATTGTGTCCAGTTTTGGGCACCACATTTTAGGACAGATGTTGACAAGCTAGAGCGCGTCCAGAAGAGGGCAACCAGGATAATGAGAGGGTTGGAATCCAAGTCTTACGAGGGAAGGCTGAAAGACTTGGGTCTGTTTAGCCTGGGAAAGAGAAGGCTCAGAGGGGACACGATTGCACTCTTAAAGTATCTGAAGGGCTGTCACGTAGCAGATTGAGCAGATCTATGTAAAGGTTCCCTTGCTCGAAAGCCAGTCGAGTCCGACTCTAGGGTTGCGGTGCTAATCTCCGTTTCAAAGCCGAAGAGCCAGCGCTGTCGGAAGACGTTTCCGTGGTCATGTGGCCGGCATGACTAAACACCAAGGTGCACGGAACGCTGTTACCTTCCCACTGAAGTGGTACCTATTTATCTACTTGCAATTTCTTGCTTTCAAACTGCTAGGTTGGCAGGAGCTGGAACTAGAGACAGGAGCTCACTCCGTCATGCGGCACACCCAGGTCTCAAACTGCTGAACTACCGACCTTCCACAGCCTGCAGTTCAGCATCTTAACCACTTGAGCCACCGCAGCTCCTGGGTGGGAATTACAAGGGAGTCGATACCAGCTAAATAGCAGGAGAAACTTCCTGACTGTAAGAGTGGTTGAGCAGTGGAACAGTCTGCCTTGGGAGGTGGTGGAGGCTCCTTTGCTGGACGTTTTCAAGCGGAGGCTGCACGACCCTCTCTCAGGTATGTTGTAGGGCTCTCTTTCGGCTCGGCTCCTGCAGAGTGCAGGGGGTTGGACTAGATGACCTGCAAGGTCCCTTCCAGCCCTAATATTCTATAATTCTATGTAGCAATAATGGAATAAGGCAGTTCCTTATGAAGTGTGTGTATGGAGGGGGGCTTGTAAAACATTAGGGTAGGGGGCTGGCCCGCCCAGTCTGTCCCCAGCCAGCTGTTGAATGGGATAAAATTCGAATTGCTCGCTCACAACTTTAATGCCAGTAGCCCACAAGGTACATTTTTTGCTCCATAGCTTAGAGGGATAATTGTTCTGCACCAGCTGCAGCCTCCGGATCTGGGACAAGGGCAGCCCCATGTCGAGAGTGTCACAGTAGTCTAGCCTCGAGGTGACCATTGCGTGGATCACTGTTGCCAGGTCGTTGTGTTCAAGGAAGGGAACCAGAGTCTCGGGCAAGAGGTCTTTCCCATCACCTCCTGCCGGGTCTTTTTAACTGGCGGCGCCAGGGATTGAACCTGCCAGGGATTGAACCCGGGACCTTCTGCATGCCAGGCTTAGGGTCTTGTGGCACTGGGGTTGACAACCTCCAGGTGGGGGCTAGAGATCTGCTGGGATTACAAGCGATCTCTAGGCGATAGAAATCAGTTCCCCTGGAGAAAATCGCTTTTTTGGAAGGTGGACTCCAGGTCGCTGAGGTCACTCCCCAAACCCCACCCTCCCATACTCCACCCCCCCCAATCTCCAGGTAGTTCCCAACCTGGAGCTGGTAACCCTATGTGACACCTCCAGAGCTGTTTTAATTCGAACCCAGGCTTTCATGCCCACTTTGTCAGAGACAGCGGGTGGGTTTTTGCTAAAGGTAAAGGTAAAAGTTTCCCTTGCTCGAAAGCCAGTCGAATCCGACTCTAGGGATGCAGTGCTTATCTCCGTTTCCAAGCTGAAGAGCCAGCGCTGTCCGAAGACATTTCTGTGGCCATCTGACCAGCATGACTAGATGCCGAGGCGCACGGAACGCTGTCACCTTCCCACTGAAGCGGTACCTATTTGTCTACTTGCAATGTCTTGCTTTCGAATTGCTCGGTTGGCAGCAGCTGGGGCCAGAGGCAGGAGCTCACTCTGTCATGCAGCACTCGGGTCTCGAACTGCTGAACTACCGACCTTCTGGACTGTAGTTCAGCGTCTTAACCACTTTTTTTAAATTTAAATTTTATTTTAATTTAAACAAGCATCTCAATCGCTTGAGCCACCGCAACCCCAGGTCTTTGCTAGGCAGGCACATAGATGTCTCTAAGAGGGCTTGTTGCACAAAGGGGGGGAGAAAAGAAGTCCAAGCTGATGTGCAATCATGTTGCGTTAAGATGTAATCGAGAAAAAGTATTTGTTGTTGTCCAGTCGCACAGTTGAGTCCGACTCTTCGCGACCCCATAGACCAGATCAAGCCAGGCCTTCCTGTCTTCCGCCGTCCTCTGAAGTTGGCTCAACTTCATGTTCGTTGCATCTATGACACTGTCTAACCATCTCATCCTTTGCCGTCCCCGTCTTCTTTGACCTTCAATCTTTCCCAGCATCAGGGTCTTCTCCAGTGAGTGCTCCCTTCTCATTGGGTGGCCAAAGTATTTGAGCTTCAGTTTCATTATCTGGCCTTCCAGGGAACAGTCCGGGTTGATTTCTTTTAGGATTGACTGATTTGATCTTCTTGCAGTCAAAGGGACTCTCAAGAGTCTTCTCCAGCACCATAGTTCAAAAGAATCTATTCTTCGGCGCTCGGCCTTCCTTATAGTCCAACTCTCGCAGCCATACATGACTACTGGGAATACCATTGCTTTGACCATGCGGACTTTTGTTGGCAGGGTGAGTTCTCTACTTTTTATCATGCTGTTTAGGTTCGCCATCGCTTTCCTCCCAAGGAGCAGGTGTCTTTTAATTTCATGGCTGCTGTCACAGTCTGTTGTGATCCCAGGAAGGTGAAGTCTGTCACTACTTCCACGACTTCCCCTTCTATTTGCCAAACGAGTGCTCCATTCTGCCACTAGGGGGCACTCCGGCACAGTCCAGTGGGTAAAAGCAGAATGTTCCCTGGGTGTAGATATATTATCTGAAGAACTTAGCGTGCACAGGAAAGCTTGTACCCAGAATTAAACTTCAGGTATCTGAAGAACTGTGCATGCACAAAAAAGCTTTTGCCCAGAATTAAACTGCAGGTATCTGAAGAAGTGCGAATGCACGCAAAAGTTCACAGCGAGAATAAATGGTCCCTCTAAACTGTGGAGTCTTGTGAGCTCCTGGCATTCAAGCTGTGAGCGAGCCATTTGGCTGCTGCGTGAATTAGTTTGCCCTGGAGCCCTCCTTCCTGAGCTAAGACAGAAATGCGTGAGCCGGGGGCTAAAAAAACGTGAGCTAGCTCACACTAGCTCAGCATAGAGGGAACATGGCCGAGATTTAAACTCCAGCTATCTGAAAGGGGTGTGCAGAACCTCAGAAGAGTCCTGCTGGGTCAGACCAGTGAGGGTCCCTCTCGTCCAGGATCCTGTCTCACACAGTGGCCAACTAGAACAAAACTTGAATCCAGTGGCACCTTTAAGACCAACAAAGTTTTATTAAAGGTATAAGCTTTTGTGTGCATGCACATTTCTTCAAATACCTGTGGTCAATCAGTTGCTCTGAAGGGCCAACAACAGGGCAGAGAGGCCGAGGCCTTCCCCTGATAAGAACCTCAGAAGAGCCCTGCTGGATCAGACCAGGGAGGGTCCCTCTAGTCCAGCTTCCCGTCTCACACAGGGGCCAGCCAGTTCCCCTGGAGGGCCAACAACAGGGCAGGGAGGCCGAGGCCTTCCCCTGAGAAGAACCTCAGGAGAGCCCTGCTGGGTCAGACCAGGGAGGGTCCATCTAGTCCAGCCTCCCGTCTCACCCAGGGGCCAGCCAGTTCCTCTGGAGGGCCAACAGCAGGGCAGAGAGGCCGAGGCCTTCCCCTGATAAGAACCTCAGAAGAGCCCTGCTGGATCAGACCAGGGAGGGTCCCTCTAGTCCAGCTTCCCGTCTCACACAGGGGCCAGCCAGTTCCCCTGGAGGGCCAACAACAGGGCAGGGAGGCCGAGGCCTTCCCCTGAGAAGAACCTCAGGAGAGCCCTGCTGGGTCAGACCAGGGAGGGTCCATCTAGTCCAGCCTCCCGTCTCACCCAGGGGCCAGCCAGTTCCTCTGGAGGGCCAACAGCAGGGCAGAGAGGCCGAGGCCTTCCCCTGATAAGAACCTCAGAAGAGCCCTGCTGGATCAGACCAGGGAGGGTCCCTCTAGTCCAGCTTCCCGTCTCACACAGGGGCCAGCCAGTTCCCCTGGAGGGCCAACAACAGGGCAGGGAGGCCGAGGCCTTCCCCTGAGAAGAACCTCAGGAGAGCCCTGCTGGGTCAGACCAGGGAGGGTCCATCTAGTCCAGCCTCCCGTCTCACCCAGGGGCCAGCCAGTTCCTCTGGAGGGCCAACAGCAGGGCAGAGAGGCCGAGGCCTTCCCCTGATAAGAACCTCAGAAGAGCCCTGCTGGATCAGACCAGGGAGGGTCCCTCTAGTCCAGCTTCCCGTCTCACACAGGGGCCAGCCAGTTCCCCTGGAGGGCCAACAACAGGGCAGGGAGGCCGAGGCCTTCCCCTGAGAAGAACCTCAGGAGAGCCCTGCTGGGTCAGACCAGGGAGGGTCCATCTAGTCCAGCCTCCCGTCTCACCCAGGGGCCAGCCAGTTCCTCTGGAGGGCCAACAGCAGGGCAGAGAGGCCGAGGCCTTCCCCTGATAAGAACCTCAGAAGAGCCCTGCTGGATCAGACCAGGGAGGGTCCCTCTAGTCCAGCTTCCCGTCTCACACAGGGGCCAGCCAGTTCCCCTGGAGGGCCAACAACAGGGCAGGGAGGCCGAGGCCTTCCCCTGAGAAGAACCTCAGGAGAGCCCTGCTGGGTCAGACCAGGGAGGGTCCATCTAGTCCAGCCTCCCGTCTCACCCAGGGGCCAGCCAGTTCCTCTGGAGGGCCAACAGCAGGGCAGAGAGGCCGAGGCCTTCCCCTGATAAGAACCTCAGAAGAGCCCTGCTGGATCAGACCAGGGAGGGTCCCTCTAGTCCAGCTTCCCGTCTCACACAGGGGCCAGCCAGTTCCCCTGGAGGGCCAACAACAGGGCAGGGAGGCCGAGGCCTTCCCCTGAGAAGAACCTCAGGAGAGCCCTGCTGGGTCAGACCAGGGAGGGTCCATCTAGTCCAGCCTCCCGTCTCACCCAGGGGCCAGCCAGTTCCTCTGGAGGGCCAACAGCAGGGCAGAGAGGCCGAGGCCTTCCCCTGATAAGAACCTCAGAAGAGCCCTGCTGGATCAGACCAGGGAGGGTCCCTCTAGTCCAGCTTCCCGTCTCACACAGGGGCCAGCCAGTTCCCCTGGAGGGCCAACAACAGGGCAGGGAGGCCGAGGCCTTCCCCTGAGAAGAACCTCAGGAGAGCCCTGCTGGGTCAGACCAGGGAGGGTCCATCTAGTCCAGCCTCCCGTCTCACCCAGGGGCCAGCCAGTTCCTCTGGAGGGCCAACAGCAGGGCAGAGAAGCTCTCCCACCTCTGTCCTAGATGTTGCCCTTCTGCACTATTCAAATGATGCTCACCACAGAGCTGCCTGTGAAGGAAACTGTTTTCATTCCAGCCCCGATAACCCGAGGAGCCCAGATAAGCATGCAAATGGCAAGAGAACCTCTTCCGTATCAGGGCTGGACCCTCGGGTGGGCTATCAGCCTGACCGTGGTGGCAAAATGCTGCTTTTTGGGTAGGGGTTTGGCAAGGCACCGTTCTGGAATCAGAGGGTGCCTTTAGGCAGGGCTCATTTCCTGCAGGAGCGCACAGGAGCGGAGCTCCGGCAGTAAAGAGCCCAGGGGGCGGGCACATGCAACAAGCCCCACCCCCTGCTCCCAGCAGCCCTCAGTCAGAGCAAGAAGCAGCCAGGTAAGTTGCAGAGCTCCCCCCCCCCGTCGAAAACAGTCCAGTGGCACCTTTAAGACCAGGTTTTATTCAGGCACAAGCTCTCCCACCTCTGCGAGGACAGATCTGCACATTCCCCCCCCCGCCCCAATAGCTCGCAACCCAAAACAGTCCAGTGGAGCCTGAGCGGTGGGTGTTGCCTTCTGACACACTTCCGGTGATGTTAGGGGGTGTGGCATATGCAAATAAGTTATGCTAATGAGTTATGCTAATGAGCTCCTGCACCTCTTTTTCTACGAAATGACCCCTGCCTTTAGGTCTTGGGAAATAGGAACTGCTGAGAGTCGCTTTGCGCCTTCCCAGTTTCTGCAGCGAAGGAGGAGGAGGAGGAGGAGATTGGATTTATACCCCGCCCTTCACTACCCAAAGGTGTCGTGCATGGCATTTGCTGAGAGGTGCAGGCTCTAGGGTTGCCACCTCCGGGTTGGGAAATTCCTGGAGGTTTGGGGGGGCGGAGCTTGGGGAGGGCGGGACTTAGAGAGCGGTGGGATTTCAACGGGGCCTTTCGCCATAGAGTCCACCTTCCAAAGCAGCCCTTTTCTCCAGGGGAACTGGACTCTGCAGTCCGGAGATCAGTTCTAATTCCAGGAGACCTCCAGCCATTGCCTGCAGCTTGGCTACCCTGGGGGCAGCGCCCCGAGAGTCTCAGCTTTCATTAATTAAAAAGGCAAATTTTCTACTCCTTAGGGATGTGATCAGGGGTCATTGTGTAGAAAAAGAGGTGCAGGAGCTCATTCGCAGAGTTCATTAGCATAACTCGTTTGCATATGCCACACCCCCTGACCTCACTGGAAGTGTGTCAGAAGGCAACACCCACCGCTCAGGCTCCACTGGACTGGTTTTGATTGCTAGCTATGGGGGGGGGGACGTGCAGATCTGTCCTCGCAGAGGAGGGAGAGCTTGTACCTGAATAAAACTTGGTCTTAAAGGTGCCACTGGACTGTTTTGGGCCGGGGGCCGGGGGGGGGGCTCTGCAACTTACCTGGCTGCTTCTAGCTCTGACGGAGGGCTCACAGGACTCCACAGCTTAGAGGGGGCATTGGCTACGACTGTGTTGGTTTTATTCTGTCTCATCCCTCTTTTCCAGCATATTTCTTTTTTTTAAATCCCCCTCTTCTCCCCTGCTCTCGGGCTTCCTCTGTGCAGCGGCCATTTTGCGTTTGCACCCCACCCTGTGTCAGAGAGCCAAAGGTGCCCACAGGCTCAATATGGTCGGGGACCCCTGTTTTAAATCTTCCACTAGGCAGGAAAACGTCTGCGTGGCATTTGGCGTGTGCGATTTGTAACATTCGTGTGAGATGTGGAAGACGGAATGCCTCCTCTCTGGGTTTTTCTAGCCGTCGGCCGGCTGCGCCGTCCCGTTCAAGTGGTGCGGAATTGGGCCATTGACCTTTAGAAGAGCGATTACGGGGGAGTGCCTGCCGGCTAGAAGGATCCCGCAGCCACGGCAGGGTTGGAGCAGGGAGCCACAAACGCTGCCAGATCCGAGTGGTGGGCCGTGAACGCTTTAGGGGAAGCTCGGAACAGGTCCAGCCGCAGTACCGGATGCTTCTGCCATTCCGTGCCTGAAATGGGGAGGTGCCCCCGCTGCCGAAAGATGTGCAGTGATAGCATCCAGACAGACAGAGTGAGAAATGCTGATGGGCGTGGGCAGGGGTCATTTCGTAGAAAAAGAGGTGCAGGCGCTCATTAGCATAACTCATGAGCATAACGTAACATAACATGATTTCCCACTCGAAGCTGCGTGGCTGCCTTTTGACCCGCGGCTTTGACCGATTCCCCCCCGCGGTTTTGTGATCCTGTGTTTTGAGTGGGAAATTGACCAATAGAAGCGGCTTCGAGTGGGGAATTGACCAATAGAAGCGGGGCAAAGGGAGGTGCAACTGCGGCACAGCTCTTGTGCGAAATCGGTCTCCGCACTTGAGGGGGGTGGCTCAGTGGAAGAGCCTCTGGTTGGCATGCAGAAGGTCCCAGGTTCGGTCCCTGGCATCTCCAGCTTGGCATGCAGAAGGTCCCCGGTTCAATCCCCAAAGAGCCTCTGCTTGGCATGCAGAAGGTCCCCGGTTCAATCCCCAAAGAACTTCTGCTTGGCATGCAGAAAGTCCCCAGTTCAACCCCCAAAGAGCCTCTGCTTAGCATGCAGAAGGTCCCAGGTTCAGTCTCCAGCTTGGCATGCAGAAGGTCCCCGGTTCAATCCCTAAAGAGCCTCTGCTTGGCATGCAGAAGGTCCCCGGTTCAGTCCCCAAAGAGCCTCTGCTTGGCATGCAGAAGGTCCCAGGTTCAGTCCCCAGCATCTCCATTTGGACAGGGGACATGAAAGGTGCCTCCCCATTTGGCTAGGAGTTCACTCAAACGGCCAAAAAACCCCCCAAATTAACTCCGAAAAAAGCTGGTCCCTCTCTGAGAATCTCAAGTTTTGGGAAACGCTCCTCTAATGCTGGTTTTGACCACATGCTCCTCGGTTCGGTCAGCAGCGGCTTTGAGACGGATCAGCGTGGCTGAACCGAACGGAGAGTTCCGCTCGGCCAGATTGACAAAATGATGAGAATTTGCCACACTGGATTGCTAGCCAATAAGGGGAAAGCTCTTCCTCCGTTATTAGATGAAGTCGGTAAGATCCCCGGCGGATTTGGAGACGCTTCTTGGGCGGGTTGAAAAATAAGGCAAGCCACGACTGCGCTCTTCGTGTTTTTCTCCCCTCTTCTTCTTATTAAATTGGCTTTCTCCGCCCAAAGTGATCCTGTTTCACTTCTTCGGTCCGTCCAAATGATGCGAATGGATTCAGCCGGGCCTCAGATAGCGGAGGGGGCCCAGCACGGAAGCATTCAGCATTGTTTCCATGGCAGCTGCCACCACACTGTGGGTTTTCTTCTCTCTCCCTCTTCTTCCCCAGTTTGGTGTAGTGGTTAGGAGTGCGGACTGTAATCTGGGAGAACCGGGTTTGAGTCCCCATGCCTCCACTTGCAGCTGCTGGTGGGACCTTGGGCCAGTCAAAAGTTCTTTCAGAGCTGTTCTCTCAAGAGCAGTCCTCGAGAGAGCTCTCTCAGCCCCGCCTACCTAACGGGGTGTTTCTTGTGGGGAGGGGAAGGGAAAGGCGATTGTAAGATGCTTTGAGACTCCGAGTGAAGAGCGGGGTACAAATCCAGCCTCCGTCCTCCTCCTTAGCTGTTATCTCAAGGGCAGTCCTCGAAAGAGCTCTCTCAGCCCCACCTGCCTCACAGGGTGTCTGTTGTGGGGAGGGGAAGGGGAAGGAGGTTGTAAACCGCTTTGAGACTCCGAGTGAAGGGTGGGGTATAAATCCAGTCTCCTCCTCCTCCTTAGCTGTTCTCTCAAGGGCAGTCCTTGAAAGAGCTCTCTCAGCCCCACCTGCCTCACAGGGTGTCTGTTGTGGGGAGGGGAAGGGGAAGGAGGTTGTAAACCGCTTTGAGACTCCGAGTGAAGGGTGGGGTATAAATCCAGTCTCCTCCTCCTCCTTAGCTGTTCTCTCAAGGGCAGTCCTTGAAAGAGCTCTCTCAGCCCCACCTGCCTCACAGGGTGTCTGTTGTGGGGAGGGGGAGGAGGTTGTAAGCTGCTTTGTGACTCCGAGTGAAGGGTGGGGTATGAATCCAAACTCCTCCTCCTCCTCCTCCTCCTCCTCTTCTCCTCCTTCTCTTCTTCTCCTCTTCTTCTCCTCTTCTTCTCCTCCTCCCCCTCCTCTCCTCCTCCTCCTCCTCCTCCTCCTCCTTCCCTGTGTCAGAATTACAAAGATGCCTACAGGCTCAAGAAAGGTTGAAGGCCCGTGGAATAGGGCATAGACGCCCCATGCATAGACTCCCCACAGAAACCTGGCTCACTTCCAGCAAGCGGCAGAACAGGAGGGGACTAGCCGCCCCCACTTGGGCTGCCGGCCACGACGGGTGTGTCTTGCCTGCTTGAACCAGACTGGCACTCGGGGGTGTCTCCCGGAGGGCGAGCTGCCGCCTTGTCGGAGGGAGATAAGGCCGAGGCTTCTCGCTCGCGCCTGAGTGGCAAAGCACCACACTGCCGGCGGCAGAATCCCGTGTTCTCCTCGGAAGCGAATAATTTATTTACATTTCCTTTCCCCCCCTGAGGGGCAGAGGGCTCAGCGCCACTCGCACACGATGTGACCTCTCAAAACGAGCGTTTTATCGTCTTTGGCGGAGGTTCTAAAAGCATTAAGTATGCTGCAGGGAGGGGCTGTGGGTCAGATCCTCTGCCTGGCACGCACGCGGGGGTCATGGTTCAATCTCCGGCATCTCCAGCTAAAAGGATCCGGTGGAAAGGAGAGCCGTTACCTGACACTCACTCGGAGCGGCTGCCAGTCCGAGTAGACAATACGGGCCTGGAGAGACCCGCGGTCTGCTTCAGTAGAAGGCAGCTTCTGGTTTTCATTATATATGATGCAATGATATTAAGGAGACTGATCAGAGAGAGATCTTGGAGTCGTAGTAGAGAACTCACTGAAAATGTCGAGGCAGTGTGTGACTGCAATAAAGAAGGCCAACGCTATGCTGGGGATTATTAGGAAGGGTATTGAAAACAGATCAGCCAATATCATAATGCCCCTATATAAATCAATGGTGCGACCTCATTTGGAACACTGTGTGCAGTTCTGGTCACCACACCTTAAAAAGGATATTATAGCTTTGGGAAAAGTGCAGAAAGGGGCAACTCGAATGATAAAAGGGTTGGAACACTTTCCCCATGGGAAGGGGCTCATCGGTGCCAGAATTCTCTGCTGTGGCTGGCGTTTCTGCAGAAGATGAGGCAATGTGGAAAAGGGGTCCTTGGAGGGGCTTCAAGCTTGTGTCCCACTGGACCAGTTGCTCCAGTAGAATCATAGTATCATAGTTGGAAGGGGCCTCCAGGGTCATCTAGTCCAACCCCCTGCACAATGCAGGAAACCCACAAATCCCTCCCCCTCCACACCCTGGTGACCCCAGAAGAGGGCAAAAAACCCTCCAGGATCCCTGGCCAAACTGGCCTGGAGAAAAATGGCTGCCTGACCCCAAAGTGGCCATCAGCATTTCCCTGGGCGTATACATAATTCCTGGGCTGACCTTGTGACGGTACATAATTGGGCTCATGTGTGTTCATGTGATAGTTCATCAGCTGCACCTAAAAAGACTGCGTATTGTTTGTGATGGGGGCCGTGGCTCAGTGGTCGAGCCTCTGCTTGGCATGCAGAAGGTCCCAGGTACAATCTTCGGCATCTCCAGTTAAAAAGGAACAGGCAGGAGGTGATGGGAAAGACCTCAGCCTGAGACAATGGAGAGCCATGAAGATGGGACATGGCTCAGTTGGAAGAGCCTCAGCTTGGCATACAGAAGGTCCCAGGTGCAGTCCTGGGAGAGTTGCTGGCGCGCTGGTGCCAGTCCGAGTAGACAAGACTGACCTTGATAAGGCTGCTTCATGAATGTTCAAGACTCTTAGATGTTGCAGCCTGTCGGCTGCCCAGACACTGAGGAATTTCACATTACCCCTTTTTAACCCGCTTTGAAGCCGTTTTTGATCCGTCGTGGAGTAAAGCGGTATAGGGCTGCCATTTCACACATGGCTTTCCCCTTCCGGTAAAGAGCTGGATCTGAAGCGGTTTGCCATTTCAGACTGCACCGCTTTTTCCCCACCATTTTTCACCCGTGTGGGCGATCTCCGGCTTTTTTTTTTTTGAACGTTCGCTTTAGAGCGCTATAGCGCTATAGCACTATAACAAAACACTCCAGGCATTCCAATGGGGTTGATATAATGCTGTTCCATTATAGCATTCTAGTGCTATAGCGCTATAAAGTGAATGTTCCAAAAAAAAAGCCGGAGATCGCCCGCGTGGGCGAAAAATGGCGGGAAAAGGCGCATCGGAACCGGGAGAGGAAAACTGAAGACTACTTGGAAGCGGTTGATAGGTAAAATGCTTAAGCCCCGTTTCCTAAATGGGACAGAAGCGTTTGTGTCTGAAATTACAAAAATATTCCGGTAGGGAACCGGTTCTAAAACGGTTCTGTCTGAAATGACAGACCAGAAACCGTTTGGGAACCGTTCCTCTTCCGGAATATATCGTCTGTCTGAAATTCCTCAAGGACAACACGGACCTAAGATCTGTGGGTTGGTGGCCATCAATATTAACCCAACAACTTTGTGCTCCGTAAAAGACCTTCCGGAACCAGATGGAGGGGCATCGTACAGCGTCCCAAATCAGACCAGGGACAGCCTCGAACTGGTTTTACACGTGGGTTGCAAACAAGCATCTGCCTCTGAGCAGGGCGATCGCAAGCACCGAGAGACTGTGAGGTATAGCTCCAGATGGTCGGCCGTGTGGCTCTGAAGCAGTAGAACAAATTTAGAGTCCGGTGGCACCTTGAAGACCGACAAAGGTGTATTCAAGATGTGAGCTTTCGTATGCAAGGCACACTTTTTCAAATACATTGGAATTCGAACCTCATCTACCGTTCCAATGTACTTGAAAAAGTGCGCCTTGCACACAAAAGCTCACATCTTGAATAAACCTTTGTTGGTCTTCAAGGTGCCACCGGACTCTAAATTTGTGAGGTATAGCAACTGCCATGTGGCGGTGGGGAGATCCGGGTTCGAATTCCTACATAGCATTGGAGCTCACCTGGGTGACCGTG
Organism: Gekko japonicus; assembly: GCF_001447785.1. Lineage (NCBI taxonomy): Eukaryota > Metazoa > Chordata > Lepidosauria > Squamata > Gekkonidae > Gekko > Gekko japonicus. Next base: position 1,949 of record NW_015174993.1, on the reverse strand, counting down.
GATCTCTTGGCAGTTGGGAAGGTTACAGGGTGGATGGAGGACCCTGGACGTTCATCGTGAGCCTGTTGGAGGGAGGGAAAGGTCCAAATGTAAAGAATAAAAATAAACATAGCAGTGGCCTCCAGAATTTAGAACTGAGGGCCAGTGTGGTGTAGTGGTTAAAGTGTTGGACTAGGTTCTGGGAGACCCAGGTTCGAATGCCGATTCTTCCCTGGAAGCCCGTTGGGTGACCTCGGGCCAGTCACACACTCTCAGGCTAACCTACCTGGCAGGGTTGTTGTGAGGATGAAACAGATGTGAGTCACTTTGGGTCCCCTTTGGGGAGAAACTGCCTGCTTGCAGACATTTTTTAGAATGCCACCACAAGTAACTGAATGATCACTGGCATAAATGATTTTATGTGGTTTTCGTGGTATTTTTGTACCAACTGTGTAAGCCGCCCTGAGCCTGCTCGTGGGTAGGGTGGGGTACAAATAGAACAAACAAACAAATAAATAAATACAGGCTATAAATAAAATAAATAAATTCAGTGGTGCCAACTTTTTTCCCTAACCGCCGCTCCTGTGCCTTTAACAACAATGTAATCTGCAGCCAACACTATCGGGACAGGTTTTCTCTCCATGGGCTTTAATGTTTCCCCTGCTGATTTCTGTAGCTGAAGCTTGCTTGTAGAGAGGCACAGGAGCCAGTCAGGTTAGCTCCTTGTTGGTAAGTTGGCAACCCCACAGGAAAACTTGCGTTTTTGTATTCTGTCTCTCTCGGTTTTTTGTTTTGTTCTGTTGCTCTCTTTTGAAGCTCCAGATACACACAGAAAGCATTCATGTCGCTAACAACAGATTTTTACAGACAATTATATTGTCTCGAGCAGACGTTTCCAAGATTCTATAGAGTGTCTTTTTTTTTTAACTAGAAAATTATACCTCCGGCTTCCTTCTGTAGCTTTAATTAGGCCTGTTAATTTGACTACTTTGGCTGCGTGTCAGTTCTTCGGTATCCGGCCATCAAGCCCTTGTGTTTTGGAGGTTTCCCATTTAGCTGCTAATTCTAGCCTGCCTTCTCTTGGCCATTTACCCGATGACTCTGCTTCAGATACACTGAAGAAGGTTTGGTACAGAATGTTGACTTCAGTCCTGTGCATGTTCCGACCTGGGAGAGAGGTCTTCTGAAATTGCTAGAGCCAGCTTCCAAATTTCCATCCTGTCCAGCATCTTGGGTAGCCCCTTAAATTCATTCCTGCCCTTCTGGGGGGGGGGGATCTGTGGATGCAGCAACCCCTCCCAGCATGCCCCCCCCCAATGTCTAGGACTGTCTGCCGCCAGAGAACACATGAAGCTGCCTTATACTGAATCAGACCCTTGTAGTCAGTATTGTCTACTCAGACTGGCAGCAGCTCTCCAGGGTCTCAGGCGGAGGTCTTTCCCATCGCCTCCTACCTGGTCCTTTTGACTGGAGATGCCGGGGGTTGAGGTCTTTCCCATCGCCTCCTACCTGGTCCTTTTGACTGGAGATGCCGGGGATTGAACCTGGGACCTCCTGCATGCCAAGCAGAGGCTCTTCCACTGAGCCATGGCCCCTCTCCTTAACTCTCCAGGGTCACAGGTGGAGGTCTTTCCCATCACCTCCTACCTGGTCCTTTTGACTGGAGATGCCGGGGATTGAACCTGGGACCTTCTACATGCCAAGCAGAGGCTCTTCCACTGAGCCACAGCCCCTCTTTACAGCTCTCCAGGGTCTCAGGCGGAGGTCTTTCCCATCGCCTCCTACCTGGTCCTTTTGACTGGAGATGCCGGGGATTGAACCTGGGACCGTCTGCATGCCAAGCAGAGGCTCTTCCACTGAGCCATGGCCCCTCTCCTTAACTCTCCAGGGTCTCAGGCAGAGGTCTTTTACTTTACCTTCTACCTGGTCCTTTTGACTGGGGATGCTGGGAATGGAACCTGGGACCTTCT
>NW_015174992.1:61090-78129 GCF_001447785.1 Gekko japonicus | reverse complement strand
AAAAAAAAAATTAAGGAAATTTTGGAAAATCTGTGGGATGGAGCTTGGGAAAGGTTGGTTTTGAGGGGGGGGAGGATCCTCAGAAGTGTATTATGTCATAGACTCCATTCTCCAAAGCACGTGTTTACTGCAGGGAAAATAAGGTTGCCAACCTTGGGAGAGGGGCTGGCAATCACCTGGAATTACAACTGATCTGTAGATGTCAGGGATCAGTTCCCCTAGGAAAAAATGGCTCTTTAAGAGTGGACCTTATGCCATTATACCTTGCTGATGTTGTTTCCCACCCCAAACCTCACCCTTCAAAGGCTCCACCCCCCAAATCTCCAGGAATTTCCCAGCCAGGAGCTGGCAACCCTAAGGGGAACTACTCTATGTAGTTGAGAGATCGGCTGTGATTCCAGGACCTTGCCAGGCCTTGCCTGGAGGTTGGCAACCCCAGAAGGAGCTAAGGAAGCAGGAAAAGGGAAGAGGCTCTGGGAGCTTTCAGGAAAAGGTAAGAGGAAATAGTGCGGGGGGGGGGGATGAGATGCCTCCCACAAGTCCTTGCAGGTTCCTGCATGTTCAGGACTAGGTCACATTTTCCAGGCACAAGATTGTTCCCACTTTTTTCTCATGTATTTGAATCAACCTATTTATAGAGAGTTTCTAAATCTGGGGAGGTTGGAAAGTGACCCCATCTACCCAAACAATTGTCAGCCTCATTCTCTTCTCATACTGTGTGGATATTACAAATGGAAGTTTGTTGTATCCCTTTCTTTGTCCTGGGATTATTGTTTGAAATTGTTTTATTCTTAAACCAAGATATCTGTCTGTTATTGCATGTTAGGATTTTCATTGATTTTATGCATACCTGTCCATTTTGTCTCCTGCTATCAGCTACCTTAGGGTACAATAGTGATCTTCAAATCAATAAAATAACCCTTGGCCATGATTGGCATATGTGGGAGAGAGATCTGTTGTTTTTGTATGTGCTTTTGTTTTCTCTCTGTGTGAATTAATGGCCATGAAAGTCTCTTGGTAACCTAGGACTACTTTATACCAGCATCATCTACCTCACACGGTTGTTGTGAGAAAAGAACTGGGATTGCCCAATGCACATACAGCACCCCAACCACACTGGAGGAAGGATGCATAATTAATGTATGATAAAGGGGGCAGAAGGCTCGGTGGGGAAAGAATGAGATTTGCCACTTCACCCAGATGAAAGGTGCTATCTTCTGAATCCACATGTGTTTTTTGTCATCAAAGCCATTGCAGAGGGGGTCTGTCTACCAATCATGCCACTCTTTTCTTCCTGAGCAGGAGCAATATGAAAGCATATTCTCTGCAAAGGTAGTAGAGACCAGCCACAGCATTTCTGTTTCAGGGATAAAGTATACTTTAGGAATAAACCATAAGATAAATAGGAGAAAACACAATAGATTTGTGGGCTTGAAAAAGTTACAATTCAGACCAAGTAGTTAATGGCGATGTTAACAGTAAAATGCAGGGTGTTTCCTTTAATGCACATGGAATGCAATGATGTGCAGAAAATAATTGCCCTACTTCCATGCAGAAAAAGACTGCTGTGCAAAAGGATTGAACAATTTGCCTGTGCACAAAGGTTCTGGAGGCAATCTCCAGTTCTTACAGTTCATTGCTTGAGAGCTTTCTGGGTCTCATGCATGAAATCACCTGTATATTGCATTTAAATCAGGGGGAAACTGAGTAACCCCCCCCCCCCAAGTGTGTCAACTTAGATTTAAGTCAGCCAGTCAGGCACTGCCACTAGGCATTTGTATAGTGGGCCAGCTTGCCTTATCAAACAACAAACACAAAGCTGCCTGCTTGGTTTTGAATGGAGAGATGTTGTGGTTGGTGAGCTTTAAACCAGGCAGTGATGTCTATGGATGCCATTGTTTGGCAGGTGAACATACCATGTTCAGCATCCATGATCACTTGCAAACCAAGCCTTCAATCTGTTTAACTTACCATTATCCTAGTTGGACGTCTACCAAACAACTTTGTAGATGAACAGTAGCAGCAGTGGTGGAATTTTGCTTCCTTGCCTTTGTGGAGTTTTGTTTACTTGCCTGATAGGTACTTTTGCATCTATTTAGTAGATGAACTCGATTCTCTCCCATGGCCATGGATGGCTAGGTCAGATAAGGGAACTATGACCACCATAAGGCTGTGGAAAAAATGTACGTGCACAACATAATCTCGATAACACACATTTAAATGAACACAAAACAGTAAGACTTACTTACACAATGCTTATTTGTAATCACTGGCAGACTGATAGATTTGCTTACTTGCCTTTGTTAAATGGTTGGCTGTGAAGTATGTGGGAAGGGTGAAACAAGAACTCATTGGGCTGTGTGGGAAGTTACATGCATGAAACACTGTACTAGACTTTGGATACACAAAAAATAACTGGACAAACATGCTCAAGCAGCTTGCTGACAGCCAAACTGACTGATGAAAATTGTGTCCCTGATCAAGATGGCTGAATGGAACAGTAGACAAACCAGTGAGCTCCCTAAAGACATCAGAGCCCTGTGGGACCTCACAGTTCTGCAGGGCCTGCAAGATGGAGCTCTTCCACCAGGCTTTTAATTAGGAGCCACATATAACAACTGTACTGTGCTTAGGCCCGCCCCCTGGATGTTCCATCGGCAGCCTGTGCATGCCAGCAAAATAAGAGGAGATGCTGAATTCCAACACTGACCATTCCCTTCTGACGAACCAACACGTCCTGCTGTGACTGCTATATAATTTTATAATGTTATTACCATCTAATTTAGCTCTAGCACCTTAGCACTTTACATCTGTTATAATTGTATGATAAATTATGACGTTTTATGTGTTGGTTTATGTATTTTACATTTTATGTAAGCCGCCCTGAGCCTGCCTCGGCAGGAAGGGCGGTACATAAATTGAACAAACAAACAAACATCCTTAGTGATGCCATTTGCTCAGATCCAGCAACATGGTGGAAAGCATTATCAGCACTAAGGCCTTTTTTTTTGTACCTGGGAGGAAAAATAGGGGGCTATGATCCATTGGGCTGGGACTGTGTTCACTATAGCCAATGGCCTATTAGTTCTGGGAAAAAATCTGCTCTGTTAGAATTTAATTATGTTCTTTATAAAGACTTTTTTTCCAGTGCAGGACCCTGCTTGGGCACATCATGTATCCAGGACAAGAAGGAATTCCTCTCCTCAAGTCAATGGGGGTGGGGGGCAAGGATGACAGCAATGAATTAACAGTGAATGTGACATGGTCTGGTGCAGTCCCACCTTTACCATAAATTCACTGGCCAAGTCACTTTGAGCTTCAGTTTTCCATTTATAGTTGGGGAAAGTACAGTGATAGAGCTGAGAACTAGTGTGGTACAACGAATAAGAGAGTTGGGCTTGGACTGGGGGCTGTGTTGAAATTCCAGCTCAAATAATGAAGCTCACTGAGTGACCATGATTATATCTCAGTTTAACTGTCTTACATGGTTGTTTTGCCGAAGACCCCAGCTTCAATACCCACCTTCTCCAGTTAGGTGATATGAAAGACCTCTGCTCAAGAACCTGGAGAGCCACAGTCAGTCAGAGTAGATAATACTGACCATGAGAGACCAACAGTCTATCTCAGTATAAGGAAATCATGTGTTCAACCTTATTGGCTCTTGGAGAGAGGTCATGGCTCAGTGGTAAAGCATCTACTTTGTGTGTGGAAGGTCCCAGGTTTAATCTGTGGCATCTCCAGTTAAAAGAATCAAGCAGTAGGTAATGTGAAAATTTCTCAGCCTGAGACCCTGGAGAGCTGGTGCCAGTCACAGTAGACAGTAGTGACCTTGATAGACCAATGGTCTAAAATTAGGCAGCTTAGGCTGGGGAATCTGTGTTACCTCTGGTGCTCCCCTCACTCTCTTGCACCCTAGGCAATCACCTAGGGCCACCAGAGGGCAGGCCACCACTGAAAAAAAATAAGCACCATGCATCAGGATGTGGCAACAGTGAGCACCAGCTTAATCATACTCTCAGGGAAAGAAGAAAATCCCATTTGGGCATTTCTAGTCATCAGGCAAACCCACAGGACTCTCCAGAAAAGGAATCATGAACGTTTTTCCAGGGTGCGCTGCTGGGCTGCGAATTTCCATTCTTCTGTGACAGAACAGGCTGTACTAGGTAACTGAAAGACAACCTAAACAAGATGAAGGGAGAGCTGTAGTTTGATCTCTTCTTGTTGTTTCTGAACCACCACAGGGAGGCCCAAAACCAGACTGAGGCAATGGTGCCTCAGGAAAAAGGCATAGGGAAAGGGATAACTTCCCCCTCCCCCAGCACCAGTGCCTCAGTCTGATTTTGGGCCTCCCTGTGGTGGAATCCCCCACCCTGCAGCTGATATTTGTCCCACAGAGACATAAAGGCACCTGTGTGATACTTCGGTGTTTTCCTTCATGGATATAGCAGTTCCAGCAGGAACAATTTAAATCTAGAACATGGTGCAGAGGTAGTGAATTACCCCCTACTGCCATGGCCCATCTCGCCTCACCTTTGTAAAATAAGCCCACAGAGAACCAGTCATTGATCTCCTGCCAACCTGATGGTCAGCATGAGTAAAACATGTTTGCCAGTTGTAAATGTTAACCTAGTCCACTGGGTGGCAGAGGAGGACCAGACATCCCTCACTGGTAGCAAGAAGTGCTCTCCCTCATACAAAAAATCCCTGAAACACACACACATGCTGAGGAAACTAGATAGCAGGGGGAAAGGATCACTGTAGCCTTGACATACTAATCTTGGGGAGGGGCCATGGCTCAGTGGAGATTACACTTCAGCCTTCCAGGACATTCAATGAGGGACCTCAAAGTAGCTGTTTTCTTGCAAAAGAATCTCAGAAACAGACTAGAACAGGAGACTGCTGAGTTAGAAGTTATTACAACATTCAAGACAGTGGAACCCCAGGGTTTAACAGAGCTACTGGTTTCGTATCTCACTATGTATGCTAATATAATTTAGCTCTCATAGGTGTTGCAAACCCCTTAATTACGCTGTATGCTAATTTGCTGCTATTCACAGGTCTTACCAATTGCCTTCATCCAGTCTTAGCTATATTTACTGCTCAGTTACTTATGCACCTTGACTCTAGTTCACCCTTCCTGGTAACAACCTTCTCACCATCTACTTATATGTAATGGCTGGTTACTTCTGATTCAGTGAATCTGAAGAAGTGTGCATGGACACAAAAACTTATACCCAGAATAAAACTTTGTTGGTCTTAAAGGTGCCACTGGACTCAAACTTTGTTCTTAATCTCCTGTGTGTATGGTTTTCTCTCCCTTACCGTCTGAATGGTAGAACCCATATACAGCTTTACTGTGGCCCCGGTCACACGGCAAAGTTGCCACGGGAGAGGCACGGATGGTGGGCAGATTATCTGGAGCTATTCAGAAGTTCTTTTGGTCCAAAGGAGGTCGCAACTTAGAAGCTGCCATTAAGTTATTTACTATAAAAGTTTTACCCCAATTATTATATGGAGCTCCTTTGTCCCTCCTGGCAAATTTGACCTTACTTGAAAGAACGCAATTGAAATTTTTAAGAGCTATTTTTCAAGTTCCACCAAGTGTTTCAAACGCTGCAATCCGCTTAGAGGCTGGCCTGGTCACGGTGGAGGCAAGATTGTGGATTGCTGCATTTCATTATTGGTTAAAACTGATTTTCTTATCCACTGGCCTTTCCCATACTATGATGCAAGACAACTTTGTTCCTTTATGGCGGAAACAGATAGAAGATAAACTGGTTTGTTATGGTTTTTCAATACAATTTATTCTGTCCTTGGGACATGAGCAGGCTAGATCAGTTCTAAAACAAAGAATACTAGATGTTGAACGACAGATGGACGTGAGTAGGATTAGGAGCCCTGTATTTGATGTAAGTACACTTAATAAGATAACTTTGAGATCTTATATCAAATATTTAGATATTTGCAACCACAGAAGAATTTTTACCCTATTAAGATACAACGCCTTACCCTCAGCCATAATGGAGGCAAGATATACTAGAACACAGAGGAAAAGTTGTATATGTGGGTTGGGAGCTGACGAAACATTGGAACATGTAATTTTTGATTGTATTATATATCAAAACATTAGGGAAGATTTGATCAAGCCCATAGTTAATTCCTTTCCAGGTCGTAATAGAAGCATACTTTTGTCAACTATGCTGGCAGGGGATAACCAAAAGCTGACTATGGTTGCCAAATTTGGTTGGTTGGCATACCAAACTAGGAAAGAAATAAAGTACAGATAGGCCTAAATCTAATTTCTGATCTTAATATTGATTTTATCATGTCTGTATTTTAACACTTTTAGATTCTTATTTATAATTTTAGATGCCATAATATTTTATAATTTTATTGCTCCCTTATCTGTACTTATCTGTCTTCTATTATACTGGTCTATGACCGTAATAAAGGCTTGTTGTTGATTATCTGGGCGCGATCACACCCCAACATCTGGGAAGTGGAGCGCACCAGTGGCTTACCGCCGACAATGCGCCTTAAAAAACTAGTAACTCCAAGGTACTAGTAAATGTTTGCCACGGGCTGCCTCTAGATGCCCGTGGTGTGATCACATCAGCGCGCAGCATTCCTCTCCGGTCCCTCGTTTACCCGCCAGCACTGAGGGAAGGACCCGTGGTGTGCCGCCGGTGCGTCTGATCGCGTAATCGCGCATCAAACTGAACCGGGGCAATTAGCCACGCCTACTCCCCGTGATATCCGGCCTGTGTGACCAGGGCCCCTATCAGTGAAAACTAAGCCTAAGGCTACTATCCTGTGTATACTTGTTAGGGAGCAGAACGTATTGGATTCAGCAGAACCTACCTCTACATAAACATGCATCAGGCTGCGCATCTCATAGCGTTTAAGAGGTTCATGGATGAGAATGGTCAGCTGACATTTCCTTAGTCCTCATCAGAGATGGTCCCCTAATTCAAGTATCTATGGAAGTTTGGAGAAGGTGACCATGGCCAGTTGAAGGGAACAGGAAAGCAGAGGAGGTGTTTGCTGTTTGTGTCTGTGTGTGCATTGAGTGTGTGTATGAGAGAGAGAGAGAGAGAGAGAGAGAGAGAGAGAGAGAGAGAGAGAGAGAGAGAGAACACCATTCTTATTGATATTTCTAGATTTCATCCTTCAGAGGTCTAGGTTTAAATATTACAGCTTTTCACTAACTCCTGAGGTGTCTAAGCTTCTCCTCTTTATCACAGACCAGGGTTCTCTTCCCAACCCATTTCACTGGCAGGAAGTTATTCTCCTTGTCCCCAAGAAGCAATAACTCCTTTTGCTATTTGGCTTGTATGGGAGTTCTCTCTAACTACTCAGACCTTCTGCCAAATCCTTCTCCAGCATACTTTGCGTAAGACTGTTCTGTAGCTTTCCTGAATTTAAGTTCTTCCTCAGAGTAAAGGTAAAGGTAAAGGTTCCCTTGCTCGAAAGCCAGTCGAATCCGACTCTAGGGTTGCGGTGCTCATCTCCGTTTCAAAGCCGAAGAGCCAGCGCTGTCCGAAGACGTTTCCGTGTTCATGTGGCCGGCATGACTAAACGCCAAGGCGCACGGAACGCTGTTACCTTCCCACCAAAGTGGTCCCTATTTATCTACTTGCAATTTCTTGCTTTCGAATTGCTAGGTTGGCAGGAGCTGGAACTAGAGACGGGAGCTCACTCCGTCTTGCGGCACCCGGGTCTTGAACTGCTGAACTACTGACCTTCCACAGCCTGCAGTTCAGCGTCTTAACCACTTGAGCCCTCAGAGTAGTTTTAATATATTTAAGACACTGGGGTTTCTTTTCTCTGTGTAGAAGTACTTTTCTCACTATTGCCTGACAGAAAACACTGACTCCCAAATGTCTCTTCTCTCAGAAGCCAAACCCTCTGGCTACTGATCCAGATGTTAGAAAGACCATATTGCGAAATACCTCTTTTCCCTCCAGATCAGCTGTTTTATTTTCTCTCTCAGCTGATGTTAGCCAATTAGAGAGCAAGTAGAGCAGCCAATCACATAAGCTCTTCTCTCCAGGGAAGATTAACTCCTGAACTCCCTGACTCTCTGACCCAAGCAGCATTTTAAAATCACAGGATGTAACTCTGTTTAGGGTGGTAATGCTAGTCCAAAAGACCAATGACCAGAGCACTAAAATATGTCCCACTAAAGATCTGCCCTTCAGCCACATATGCCTGTAAACTGCAACAGAACTAGTCTCACTCTGCAAGTCCTGCGCATGAAGAATAATCTATGGACATCAGAAGGGGACTATGAAGTTTGGATTATCACACACACAAAAATTGCTTCCTGCAATTTCCATTCCATCAGTCATCACAAGAGAACAAGCCCAAAGGCTTTATGTGCACTGATAGAAATTGAGAGGTTTCTATAAATAGGTTCACAGGATTGGTGGGAGCAGATTAGCAAGGAATGTGGCAGGACAGGGAGGAGTTCTACCTCTTTGATTCCAGTAATTTATCAGACCTTATCACAGCCTGGGGAGGAAAAAAAACCTGTATTATTAGCAAGCTTTTAACATGTCAACATGCCTTTAATTTAGGGGGAAAATATGAAGCCTGCTTGTCAGAAATGGCTTAGGCACTTAGATCACTTCAGGACTAAACAAAGTTTCAGCTCGCTTCATTCTCCATAGCAGCCTCCAAAACTAATGGACCATCAGTGATGTTTATGGTTACACCCAAACATGTTCACTAGAAAGTGTGGCCTCTAGTGTTGCCAAACTCCACGTGGAGCCTACTGATCTCCCAGGATTATTACAGACCCTGAAGCAACAGAGATCAGTTCCCCTGGAGAAAATGGCTGCTTTGGAGGGTGGCCTCTATGACATTATACCCCACCAAAGACCCCCCCTTCCCCAAAATCAACCATCTCCAGGCACTAGCCACAAATTTCCAGGAATATTCAAACCTGGAGTTAGTAACCCTAGTTGCCTACTGCTCATTCCACACACAATATCCAAAGAGCAAAAATTCTGAACAAAAGGGAAAGGTTTCAACAAATATAGAATCAGTAAGTATGAGAAACAAAAAGCCAAAACCGATCCATTTTCAGAAGTATACAAAGAATGCATTTTCTTCCCCAGTGATTCAGAGAATGCAAGCTTTGAGGAAGTCTCACAAAAGACTCCTTACTGAAAAATGAGGAAAGAAAATTGAGACTGATGGGGGGGTGGAGAGAGAGAGAGAGAGAGAAATCAGAAGGTAGAAAAGAATTTGTGCTACAGAAAGCTGCCAGTGGAGTCAAGCATAAACAAAATAATACTGGAGGCAGGGGATCAAACAGAGGGTGCAGTCACATCCTGGGTGCATTACCCCCGCCCCTGAGAGGACCTGAGGGGGGTTGGCCTTTTCCTGTGTTTTGGCAACACCTGTCTATCTTGTCTTGCCAACAAACACTTGTAGGGAGCTGTATGGAATGTTGCCTGGGAAGTTCCTGACCGGGCTTGAACACAGGAGGAACCCTCGAATGACTAACTATCCTTCCTGTGGGCAACTGGAAGGACTTTTCAATGAACTTCATATAGGATACCAAAGAGCAGCAATACCCTTTATTCTCTGTGGCATTGTTCTCCTCTATCTGCCACCTGCCCACTCAACCCTAGCTTCTTCTGAAGAGTCAGGCTTATGAATGAGAAGTGTCATGGCCAACTAGCAATGCAGCCCCACCATGTTTCCAGGGTTCCATCATGTTTCCAGAGCTGCATGGCAGCATGATGGTAGCACGCTGCACGCACATTTAGTCTTCAGTCTGCCTGTTTTTGCAGGGGTGAAGGAGGAACATCATGTTTTTTTCAGTATAGCTGGGATGGAGCCATGGCTCAGTAATAGAGCATCTATTTTACATGCACAAGGTCCCTGTTCCAATCCCCAGCATCTCCGCCATAAAGGATCAGGTTGTAGGTGATGGGAAAGACCTCTGCTTAAAATCTTGGCCACAGCCTGTCCGAGTAGACAGTACTGACTTTGATGGACCAGTAATCTGATTCAATATGCAGAAACCTCCTTTATGTTTCTAGGCAGCCCTGTTTTGCTGCTGTAGTAATGAGTGCCACCCATTGTGCATGAAGAGGAAATGGTGATGACACGTCGATGCACACATTAAGTCATCCCTTTGTTTGAAAATAAATTATGGAAATAAGAAACACAAGGAATTAGGTCAGCAAAAGAGGCAGATCTCAGAGTGGCATGCCGGCATCTTTCCCTCACTGATTTACCTGTATTCAGATATGGGAGTGACTTGTAGGAAAGCTGTCATATTGACATGTGAAGGAAGAAATGGTCCTGTGAGGATATGTTGTGTGACTGTGTTCAGATGTTCAAAAGACATAGAACAGGATATACAGGAGACAAGAGTAAGAACAAATGGAACAGAAGAAGCATTGATGGGATTGGAGATGGAAAGAGCCTCGCTTATTATTAGATACCAAAATGTTCCAGAGATTATTGAGAAAAAATTTAAAGAAGAGATGATAAAAAATATTTCGGAACAATTAAAAGTAGGAACCATGGAAGAAATTGATAATGAGGTAGACCAAGTATATAGGAAAAACTCTGCCTATTCAAGAAGACATAAAACAGCAAGAGAAGTTGTGACAACCCCTTATCCGGGAAGGACTGGTTTCACTTTAAAAGTGTTCTTGTTGTTTTGTTCTATTGGGTATATCTGGCTGCCACCAGGAAATTTTAAAGGATTTTCCAAACCTTTATGTTTTCTCACTTGCTATTACTGGGTAGGTAGGTCGAGTTTAAGGCTCATGAGGAACTATGTGGTCCTAAGGACGTATTTCTTTCAGAGCTGGTATATTTGAATAAAAGAAGATTTATTTAAATAATTCATAAATAAAAGGGTAGAACAATGTAACCAGTAATGCAAATATTTTGAACAATTGCTTGGTGTCTCACACAAGATCTGCTCCCTTACTGACAGGGATTTTTTCAGGTAACTTTGTTATACATTAACTCGAGGTCATATACGTGCTTGTTTTCAGGTAACTTTGTTACACTTTAACTCTGAGGTCATATACGTGCTTGTTTCACTCCAGTCTGTCACTCAGACTTTCATATAACTTTGGTTCTCTTAAACTTTACTTTACTGTTTCTTATACATTCAACATTTCTGCTTTCTCTCTCCCTTTTTGGTGAACAACCGCGAGATAAGATCCTTAGAGAAGCCAATATAACAAAATTAGTGATAGAAGATGAAGAAATAAAAATATTAAAAGAAGTACCTTGGAAAATTAGAGAAAAACGCCAACGCTATACAATATTGGCCAAATTATTAAGAGAAAATGACATTTCTTACCAATGGCTTATGCCAGAAAGCATGGTATTCAACTTTGAGAGGAGATGTCATAGGATCGATTCAATATTTAAACTAGAAGACTTTTTAGAGAGAAATGGGGAAAATCTAGGATGGCAGAGTGAAGAAAGGAGTGATAAGGATGAAGAAGAAACAGGAGAAAATACACAAAAAGGAAAAAAGGAAAGAAATAAAAGAAGAAGAACATACTTTACACCATCGCAAATACTAACTAGACACCAACAAAAGCAAGAGAACAAGAAAAAGACAAAAAGTTCCAAGATGGAGAAAAATAAAAAATGTAAAATATTTTCTGCAAATGTTAATGGATTAAAGAGCCCGACAAAAGTAGGAAAATATTCCATCAAATAGCTAAATTACAAACAGATATAGCATGTATACAAGAAACGCATATCAAAAAGGAAGACCAACAATATTTGGAAAACAAAAAACTGGGCAAAGTGTTCGTGGCATCAGATACACACACAAAAAGAGGAGTCGCAATATATGCAAAAGAATACCTGAATCCAGAACTTAGATATGCATCAGAAGATGGAAGAATATTGGCGATATCAATCATGAACCAAAAGAAGCAAAACATAATTATAAATATCTACGCACCTAACCAATCGCAAGAAAAATTCTTTGAAGAACTAAGAAATTTATTAATAACATATGATATGATGGAAATAGGTATAACAGGAGATTTTAATGCGGTAGGGGATAGGAAAAAAGATAGGAAAACCCATGCCAAAAATAAAAACTCAGGAAACTTACTACCAAAACAGTTCTATGAAACAGTCGAAGAATATAACATGGTGGATGCTTGGAGAGTACGTAACCCAGAAAAAGAGGATTTTACTCGAATAGACACAATTCATGGTCCAGAATTGATATGGCATGGATTACAACTACATTAGTAACAGACTTAATGGAAATAGAAATACTCCCCGGTACTTTTGCTGACCATAGCCCATTAATAATGACTTTTCAAGTTAAACCCAAGATATCGAGATGGAAAGTAAATAAAAATCTAATAAGAGATTAAAAATTTGCCAGCAGAATGGAAGAAGAGATTATAGATTTCTTCAAAAGAAATATACAAAAGGAAATAGCCACAGAAGCAGTATGGGAAACTTGGTTTATAAACCAAGAAGCCTGGAAAAGAAAACAAAGAAATAAACAATACAATGATCTGACAAAGCAAATTAGAAAAGAAGAGGAGAAGTTGAAAAAGCACTGTAAGGATCCAGTAAAAATAAGACTAAATCTAAAAATATTACACCATCATATGAACCTTATTCTAACACCGGAAATATCCAAGAACATAGAATTTGCTAAACATTATTATTTCGAAAATGCTAACAAACCCACAAGATGGTTATCTTACAAACTAAGGAAAGAAGGAGGGGGGGGGAAATCAAAGCATTAAGAAACAGCAAGGGAGAAGAAAAAGGAAATACAATAGAAATAAAAAATATTAGAAAATTTCTATACAACTCTCGATCAGCAAAATAAACAAGATAATAATAATATAACAAAATATATAAACGAGAAAAATACTAAGAGCTTTAATGAAGAACAAAAAAGAATTTTAAATGAACCGATAACAATGTGCGAAATTATAGAGGCGATAAAAAAACAAAAGAAAAACAAAACCCCTGGACCAGATGGAATACCAACGGAGATTTACCAAAGATTTATAGATCAGATAGCACTAGTACTTAAATATTTCAAAATATATCACAAATGGAGAAACTGCCAAACTCATGGAATCATGCTCTAATCACATTGATTCATAAACCAAACACGGATGATAAAGAGATCAAGAACTATAGACCAATCTCATTATTAAATGCAGATTATAAAATTTTTGCAGCGGTGATAGCTGCAAGATTCAAGAAGGTCCTAGTACAAGTAATACATCACGATCAAGCAGGATTTCTGCCAAAAAGACAAATTAAAAATAATATGACAATAATTAATGTACTAGAATATTATGAGGAACACTCAAGCAAACCGATGGCACTGATATTCCTTGATGCAGAAAAAGCATTTGATAATGTAAGCTGGCAATTTATGATTCATAAATTAGAAGCATGGAACTGTGGGACAAACTTTCTAAAGGTGATAAAAGCCATATATAAAATGCAAAGTGCTAAAATCCAAATTAATGGAGATATGGCAGAAGACATTAACGTACAAAAAGGAACCAGACAAGGATGCCCTCTATCACCGCTTCTGTTTATATTTACGTTAGAAACTTTAATTGATCAAAGCAGAGAGGATAAAACAATTAAAGGACTTAAAATTAGTAAAGACAAATTCAAAGTACAAGCCTCTGCAGACGACTTAGTATTTATATTGGAAAATCCAGTAGCGTCATTAAAACATCTAATAGATACAATACAAGGATATGGCCAAGTAGCAGGGATGAAGATAAACTTTAAAAAATCAAACATAATAACCAAAAACATGATAGAGAAACAAAGGAAACAACTTATAGAACTCTCCAAAATTGAACTGGTAAAGAAAGCTAAGTATTTAGGAATAACGATATCAAATAACGATATAAAAACTTAATTTATGGGGAAAATAGCGATAATAAAAATGAATATGTTGCCACGGTTTCTGTTTCTGGCACAAAATCTACCAATATTAAGGGAAAAAACTATTTCCAAGAATTGGAAAAGATGTGTAGTAATTTTATTTGGAATGGCAAAAAAGCAAAAATAAACTGAAATGTTATGCAGGACAAGAAAGAAAGAGGGGGCTTAGGAATGCCTAATTGGGAAATATATTATAAAGCAGCAGCTTTCACCTGGATTAAGGAATGGATAGTCTTGGAAAATACTAGATTATTAAACCTGGAAGGATTTAATCTAATGATGGGGTGGCACAAATACGTTTGGTATGAAGAAGAGAAAACAACAATTTTTTTTCATAACACATACATTAAGGGGAGCGTTAATGAAAACATGGAAAGAAATCAGAAAAACTTTCTATATTAAAATACCAAAATGGGTAGCTCCCATAGAGACCAACACAAAGCAGACTTTGATAGATAAATACCTTTACCTACAAAGACTTGCTAAACAAGGATAATGAATTAAAATCTGACAAAGAACTAGAAAAACAAAACATAAAACTCATATGGTGGGACAATATACAACTACTATCAAGATTTAGTAAGGATAAAAAATAGGATTTTACGATAATAACAACGAAATAGATAAGATTTGGCTCTCCTCGAATGATAAGCTAATACAAAAATTATATAACTTTTTGCTAGCAGATTACTTAATAGATGAGACTGTAAAAGGAGTTATGATATCATGGATGAGGGATGTGGGACATCTTCTAGAAACAGAACAATGGTCTAAAATATGGAATACAGCTAAAATGATGAGAGCAATACCATATAAAGAAAATATATTGAAGATGTTCCATAGATGGTATTAGACACCAAATAGGATATCAAAGTGTTATGGAAAGACTAACAAAAATTGTTGGAGATGTAAGAACAATGTTGGTACACTTATACATGTGTGGTGGAGATGTGGGAGAATCCAAAAATATTGGACCAAAATATATAACATGTTAAAAGAGATTACAGGATTAGATATACCATTCTTACCGGAGGTAGCACTATTAAATATGTTACTGAATAACTATAGCAGCGAGAATAAATACTTAATAAGCAACACTTTTACTGCGGCAAGAATTTTACTAGCAAAATACTGGAAAGGAGAAAAAACTCCCCCCAATGAAGAACTGTTAGATAAAATGTAATCATATTTATTTATTTATTTATCAAACTTATACCCCGCCCTCCCCGCAAGCGGGCTCAGGGCGGCTTCCATAAAAACATAAATACATTAAAATACACAAAAATCACCATACAGTAAAACATTATAAATACAAAGTGCTGGCGGCAGATTAAAATTAGTCCAGATGGTATATTACAGGAATAAATTGCCACTGCCCAGATGGTCCACGATGTTTTCTGCTCTTAGACCATTTGTTGTTAAAACCACGGGCCATGTTCAGTTGTAACGACCTGCAGTGGGAGCCTGTAGTAGCGAGAGCCTGCAGTAGCGGCGGCCCCTACTTAAATGCCTGGCGGAAGAGCTCCGTCTTGCAGGCCCTGTGGAACTGCAAAAGGGCCCGCAGGGCCCTGATCTAGTAGAGATGGACAGACTAAGTATACGTTTGCAAGGAAAGGATTATGAGATATTTGAAAAAAGATGGAAGAAGTTTTATGTTTGGGTAGAGACAACATAAAAATGACTCGCAAAGATAAATGAATTGTACTCGATATGTGGATATGTATGATAAACAATAAACTGTTTTTTAAAAAAGTTTTTTAAAAAATAGTCAAAACTAAGTTTATGATTTACTTATTTAATTCATTTGTACCCCTCCTTTCTCCCCAATGGGCACCTAAAGCGGCTTACATCATTCTCCTCTCCTCCAATTGAATTGAAGGAGGAGGAGGAGACTGGATTTATACCCTGCCCTGCACTACTAGAAGAAGTCTCAGAGCAGCTTACAATCCCCTTTCCCTTCCCCTCCCTACCTACAACAGACACCCTGTGAGGTAGGTGGGGCTGAGGGAGCTCTGAGAAAACTGCCCTTGAGAGAACAGCTCTGACAGAACTTGTGCGTGACCCAAAGTCACACCAGTAGCTACATATGGAGGAATGGGGGAATCAAACCCAGTTCTCCCAGATGAGAGTACACGCTCCTAACCACTACACCAAACTGGCTCTCAACAACCCTGTGAGATGGGTTAGCTTGCAGAGTGTGATTGGCCCAAGGACACTCAGAGAGCTTTCATGGCACAAGATTGGAATCCGGGTCTCGCAGAAAGTTTGACACTCTTAACTATTATACCACACTAGGTCTCTAACGTCCTAACTGAGAGCCAGTTTGGTGTAGTGGTTAAGTGCGTGAATCTGGGAGAACCGGGTTTGATTCCCCAGTCCTTCACTCGCAGCTGCTGGATGACCTTGGGCAAGCCATAGTTCTGTCAGAGCTGTTCTCTCAAGGACAGTTCTGGAAAGAGCTCTCTCAGCCCCACCTACCTCACAGCGTAGGGGAAGGGAAAGGAGTTTGTTAGCCACTCTGAGACTCCAAGTGAAGGGCGGGGTATTTGTTAGCCACTCTGAGACTCCAAGTGAAGGGCGGGGTATAAATCCAATCTCCTCCTCCTCCTAACTATAGCAGGTTTGCAGGCACCTTCCTCATCCCTTTTCTCACTCTCATATAATTTCTCTCCTCCCTTCTATGGTTCAGCTTTAGGTCAGTACTGAGGTTAAAGTTAACTGAGATTTGCTGCCATGGAAGGAAGGGGAGAAGTGGCACATATATATGCCATATATATGGAATCCCCATTATTTGAGCTGCCTTGGGGTTCTTGGGCCTGATGTGCACATATATCCAAAAACGAACACAGGCAATTATCAGTTCTGAAATCACTTGACGTATTTCTATCAAATTATAAATTCTGTATGGATTATGGTCCTCAATGCATGAATACATCTTCTGTGGCACTTAGGACAGTCTGTTGCTGAAAGATAGAGAAAGTCCTCAATGCCCTCTGCAGAGTCTTTGCATGAAACTGTGAGTTACTCTTTTGAAGCCGAAGTCAATTTCTAGAACAGAGAAGTGACCTTGATCCCAGCACTTCTTCCTGCTG
>NW_015174992.1:60007-60961 GCF_001447785.1 Gekko japonicus | reverse complement strand
CTGCTGAACAAAGCCCAGTTTGTCCCATGATATAAAGGAGAAGAGATTGAATTTATACCTCGCCCTTCACTCAGAGTGGTTTACACATTCCTTTCCCTTCCCCTCCCCACAACAGAAACCCCGTGAGGGAGGTGGGGCTGAGAGAGCTCTGACAGAAACTGCTCTTTTCCAAGAACACCTCTGACAGAGCTATGGCTTGCCCAAGGCCATCCAGCAGCTGCAAGTGGAGGAGTGGGGAGTCAAACCCGGTTCTCCCAGATTAGAGTCCGCGCACTTAACCACTACACCAAGCTGGTATTTATTGGGAACCTTGGGGAGATGAGAAACCAGGGAAAACAAATGCCAGTGGAGTAAATTTTGAAATTATTATGACTGAACACAGCCCACTATACAGCCTACTTGGTGACTGAGATGCCAGCCAAGAAAACTCACTTCAATGCCATTGCATCTGCATAGAGCCACCCAGTAAAGCTATTTTGAGTTTTGAAAGATCTGTTTCATGATTCAAGTGACAATTTTGTTGAACTCTTGGTAGCTTACTAAGACGTCCCTGTTGACACTGGATAAAATCACACATATTTGCCTTAGCTGATGCAGTACAGATTCCAAATCTATAACTATTGCTTGGGTGACTTTCAATTGCTGTGATCTAAAGGATGTGGGCAAAGTGCTTGGAGGAGTATGGCCTACTTCCTATTTGCTTGACGTTTGCACTTTGTGGCTGGTTATACTTAGCTGAAGGTAGGGTTGCCAACAGGAGGTGGAATCGCATGGTATAGCCCAGGGGTCCTCAAACTTTTTAAACAAGGGGCCAGTTCACTGTCCCTCAGACCGTTGGAGGGCCGGACTAAGCTGTGGAGTCTTGTGAGCTCCTGGCATTAAAACTGTGAGCGAGGGATCCCTCCGAAAATGTCCCTCCCCACCACCGCAGTGTGAAGCCAGGCCTCCAGGGCC
>NW_015174992.1:8684-59081 GCF_001447785.1 Gekko japonicus | reverse complement strand
TCCCTGATGGATTAAAGTACCCTGGTCCTGCTCCTACATTTAAGAACATAAGAACATAAGAGACGCCAATGTTGGATCAGGCCAAAGGCCCATCCAGTCCAACACTCTGTGTCACACAGTGGCCAGAAATACCAGTGCCATCAGGAGGTCCAGCAGTGGGGCCAGGACATTAGAAGCCCTCCCACTGTTGACCCCCCCCCCAAGCACCAAGAAGACAGAGCATCACTTGCCCCAGAGCCCCTAGCTATACCTTGTGGCTAATAGCCACTGATGGACCTCTGCTCCATATGCTTATCTAATTCCCTTTTGAAGCCGTCCATGCTTGTAGCACCCACCACTTCCTGTGGCAGTGAATTCCATGTGTTAATCACTCTTTGGGTGAAGAAGTACTTCCTTTTATCCGTTCTAACCCGACCGCTCTGCAGTTTCATGGAGTGCCCACGAGTTCTTGTATTGTGAGAAAGGGAGAAAAGTACCTCTTTCTTTACCTGCTCTTTCCCATGCATAATCTTATAAACCTCGATCATGTCACCCCTCAGTCGTCTTTTCTCCAAGCTAAAGAGCCCTAAGCGCTTTAACCTTTCCTCATAGGGAAAGTGTTCCAACCCTTTTATCATTCGAGTTGCCCTTTTCTGCACTTTTTCCAAAGCTATAATATCCTTTTTAAGGTGTGGTGCCCAGAACTGCACACAGTATTCCAAATGAGGTCTCACCATTGATTTATATAGGGGCATTATTATATTGGCTGATCTGTTTTCAATACCCTTCCTAATAATCCCCAGCATAGCATTGGCCTTCTTTATTGCAGTCACACACTGTCTCGACATTTTCAGTGAGTTATCCACTACAACTCCAAGATCTCTCTCTTGCTCAGTCTCTGCCAGTTCAGACCCCATCAATGTGTATTTATATTTAGGATTTTTGGCTCCAATGTGCATCACCTTGCACTTGGCCACATTGAACCCCATTTGCCATGTTGACGCCCACTCGCCCATCCTTGACAGATCCCCTTGGAGTGCCTCACAATCCTCACTGGTTTTCACCACCCTGAACAACTTTGTATCATCCGCAAATTTAGCCACTTCACTGCTTACTCCCATCTCCAAATCATTAATGAACAAGTTAAAAAGCAGTGGACCAAGTACTGATCCCTGCGGTACCCCACTGCTTACCACCCTCCACTGAGAAAATTGCCCACCTACACTCACTCTCTGTTTTCTATGAACTAGCCAGTTTTTGATCCATAAAAGGACTTGTCCTTCTATCCCATGATTTTTGAGCTTACTTAGGAGCCTTTGATGAGGAACTTTATCAAAAGCTTTCTGGAAGTCAAGGTAAATAATATCTATTGGATCCCCCTTGTCCACATGTTTGTTCACCCCCTCAAAGAACACTAACAGGTTAGTGAGACAAGATCTTCCCTTACAGAAACCGTGCTGAGTCTGCCTCAATAGGTTTTGTTCATCTATGTGCCTACTAATTCTTTCCTTAATAATGGTTTCCACCAATTTACCCGGTATCGACGTCAGACTGACTGGCCTGTAATTTCCCGGATCTCCTCTGGAACCCTTTTTAAAGATGGGAGTGACATTAGCTACCTTCCAATCCTCAGGAATGGAGGCAGATTTTAAGGAAAGATTACATATCTTTGTCAGGAGATCTACAAGTTCACATTTGAGTTCTTTCAGAACTCTCGGATGTATGCCATCTGGGCCTGGTGATTTTTCAGTTTTTAAGTTGTCTATCAGTTTTAGGACCTCCTCTCTCGTCACCTCAATCTGACTCAGGTCTTTCAACACCCCTCCTGAAATCAGTGGTTCTGGAGTGGGCAAGCACTTCTCATCTTCCACAGTGAAGACGGAGGCAAAAAATGCATTTAGCTTCTCAGCCATTTCCCTATCATCCTTCAATACTCCTTTTACCCCTTGGTCGTCCAAGGGCCCCACTGCCTCCCTGGCTGGTTTCCTGTTTCTAATGTATTTGAAGAAAGTTTTATTGTTGGTTTTTACGTTTTTTGCTATATGCTCCTCATATTCCCTTTTTGCCTGCCTGACCTCAGACTTGCATTTTATTTGCCATAGCCTGTGTTCCGTTTTATCAGCCTCACTGTGACTAGCTTTCCACTGCTTAAAGGAATTCTTTTTACTTTTTACAGCCTCCATTACTCTGTTTGTTAACCATGCAGGCTTTTTCCTATACCTGTTTGTGCCTTTCCTAACCTGCGGAATATATATTTTTTGAGCTTCTAGGATCGTAGTTTTAAATAGATCCCAAGCTTCCCCAATTGTTTTGACCCTTTCTACTTTTCCTTTCAGTTTCCTCCCCACGTGTCCCCTCATATCAGAGAAATTACCCCTTTTAAAGTTAAAAATGGTTGTGTGAGTCTTTTTGGCCAATTCTCTATTTGTACAAATGATGAACTCAACAACATTATGATCACTGTTTCCAAGCGGTGCAATCACTTTTACATCTCTCACCAGGTCTTGAGTGTTACTTAGGACCAAATCAAGGATCGCCTCTCCCCTGGTAGGTTCCGTGACCATCTGCTCCATAGCACAGTCATTTAGAGTGTCTAGAAACTCAATCTCTTTTTCCCGGCTAGAACACATATTGACCCAATCAATGTGTGGGTAGTTAAAATCACCTATTATTACACAGTGTTTTTGTCTAGTTGCTATCTTTAAGGCATTCATCATTTTATAATCCTCCTCTATCTTTTGATCTGGTGGGCGATAACAAACTCCCAGTGTTAAGTTTCCTTTTGGCCCCCCTATTTCAACCCATAGAACTTCCAGAAGCGAATCCAATTCATTTAGCCTCTCAATCTTTCTAGACTTTATACCCTCTCTGACATACAGAGCTACCCCACCTCCAACCCTTCCCCCCCTATCCTTCCGATATAATATATAACCGGGAATCACTGTGTCCCACTGATTTTCCTCATCCCACCAAGTTTCAGAAATACCCACAATGTCTATTTTTCCCTCCCTCACCAAGCACTCCAACTCCCCGATTTTACCTCGGACACTTCTAGCATTTGTATAGAAACAGCTGTAATTTCCCTTACAAGTTAAGCCTGCATCCTTCCTCTTGCTATCTCGAGTCGTTGTCTGGCAGTCCATGTCACCAGCCATGGCCTCTGTGGACAATTTCAATCCTTAAGTTTTAACAGGAGAGGTTATTTACTACTGAAACTGGATCTCCTAGTTTCAAGTTTTACACAGGGGTCATTTCGTAGAAAAAGAGCTAGGGGGACTCATTAGCATAACTCATTAGCATATGCCACACCCCCTGACATCACCGGAAGTGTGTCCTCCCCACAGCCGGCAGCGACCTCCAGGGGGCACCAGCAGGGAGCTCCAGGCCCCGCCCTCCCGCACCTCACCCGGGGGGATGGCGTCCCCCCGCGTCCCCCCCCAAATGACCCCTGGTTTTACACAATTTAACCTCTACACCACACTGGCTTTCAGACAGTTTTCTCCCAAAGAAACCCTTTATTTATTTAACTTTATTGATAGTCCAACTTTCTTGCTGAGACTCAAGGTGGATTACAGGATATGAAACAATGCAATCAGACAGAATAAGACAACCAATAAACAATGCTACAGGCCCAGTATTACAGAATCAATAAACAATGCAAACAGTTAACTGTTAATGTAGCAGCCCCCCAATAGCCTAAGGCAGCCCAATCTGGTCAGAGCTTGGAAGCCAAGGAGGGTCGGTGCTTGGATGAGAGATCGACAAGGAAGACAGGGGCTGCTGTGCAGAGGAAACCAATGGCATACCACCTCTGCTCATTTCTTGCCTTGAAAACCCTATGAGGTGGAACTTCATGAGGTTGCTGTGAGCTGGTTTTAACTCAACAGCACTTTACCTAATCTATCTATAATGCAAAAATAGATGGGGACTCTTATGAGGTAAAAACAATGCAGTAAAAGCAGGGAATACCTACAGTAATCATTACAGTGGTTTTATCCACAGTGCCAACCAGCCAGGGAGGCAGTGGGGCCCTTGGATGACCAAGGGGTAGAAGGAGTACTGAAGGATGATAGGGAAATGGCTGAGAAGCTAAATGCATTTTTTGCCTCCGTCTTCACTGTGGAAGATGAGAGGTGCTTGCCCACTCCAGAGCCGCTGAGTTCGGGAGGGGTGTTGAAAGACCTGAGTCAGATTGAGGTGACGAGAGAGGAGGTCCTAAAACTGATAGACAACTTAAAAACTGATAAATCACCAGGCCCAGATGGCATACATCCGAGAGTTCTGAAAGAACTCTATTGTGAACTTGTGGATCTCCTGACAAAAATATGTAATATCTCCTTAAAATCAGCCTCCATTCCTGAGGACTGGAAGGTAGCTAATGTCACTCCCATCTTTAAAAAGGGTTCCAGAGGAGATCCGGGAAATTACAGGCCAGTCAGTCTAACGTCGATACCGGGTAAATTGGTGGAAACCATTATTAAGGAAAGAATTAGTAGGCACATAGATGAACAAAACCTATTGAGGCAGACTCAGCATGGGTTCTGTAAGGGAAGATCTTGTCTCACTAACCTGTTAATGTTCTTTGAGGGAGTGAACAAACATGTGGACAAGGGGGATCCAATAGATATTGTTTACCTTGACTTCCAGAAAGCTTTTGATAAAGTTCCTCATCAAAGGCTCCTAAGTAAGCTCAAAAATCATGGGATAAAAGGACAAGTCCTTTTATGGATCAAAAACTGGCTAATTAATAGAAAACAGAGAGTGAGTATAAATGGGCAGTTCTCCCAGTGGAGGGGTGTAAGCAGTGGGGTACCACAGGGATCAGTACTTGGTCCACTGCTTTTTAACTTGTTCATTAATGATTTGGAGTTGGGAGTAAGCAGTGAAGTGGCTAAATTTGCGGATGATACGAAGTTGTTCAGGGTGGTGAAAACCAGTGAGGATTGTGAGGCACTCCAAAGGGATCTGTCAAAGTTGGGCGAGTGGGCGTCAACATGGCAAATGGGGTTCAATGTGGCCAAGTGCAAGGTGATGCACATTGGAGCCAAAAATCCTAAATATAAATACACGTTGATGGGGTCTGAACTGGCAGAGACTGATCAAGAGAGAGATCTTGGAGTTGTAGTAGATAACTCACTGAAAATGTCGAGACAGTGTGTGACTGCAATAAAGAAGGCCAATGCTATGCTGGGGATTATTAGGAAGGGTATTGTAAACAGATCAGCCAATATCATAATGCCGCTATATAAATCAATGGTGCGACCTCATCTGGAATACTGTGTGCAATTCTGGTCACCACACCTTAAAAAGGATATTATAGCTTTGGAAAAAGTGCAGAAAAGAGCAACTCGAATGATAAAAGGGTTGGAACACTTTCCCTATGAGGAAAGGTTAAGGCGCTTAGGGCTCTTTAGCTTGGAGAAACGACGACTGAGGGGTGACATGATTGAGGTTTATAAGATTATGCATGGGAAAGAGCAGGTAGAGAAAGAGGTACTTTTCCCCCTTTCTCACAATACAAGAACTCGTGGGCACTCCATGAAATTGCTGAGCGGTCGGGTTAGAACGGATAAAAGGAAGTACTTCTTCACCCAAAGAGTGATTAACACTTGGAATTCACTGCCACAGGAAGTGGTGACAGCTACAAGCATGGTGGCTTCAAAAGGGAATTAGATAAGCATATGGAGCAGAGGTCCATCAGTGGCTATTAGCCACAAGGTATAGATAGGGACTCTGGGGCAAGTGATGCTCTGTCATCTTGGTGCTTGGGGAGGTCAACAGTGGGATGGCTTCTAATGTCCTGGCCCCACTGGTGGACCTCCTGATGGCACTGGTATTTCTGGCCACTGTGTGATACAGAGTGTTGGACTGGATGGGCCTTTGGCCTGATCCAACATTGGCATCTCTTATGTTCTCTTATGTTCTTAAGTCTTAGCAAGCTACCAAGAGTTCAACAAATCATTCCATTATAAAAGTAGCCCTCCTAGGCTGTTCTTACTACTATAGTTTCAATCTTCTTTTTAAAATACCCTCTTGAACATTATGGTCTTGCACATTCTGCAGAATGACAGAAGTGTGGGAACTTTCTTGTGGGCTCTGTGGGGGAAAAAGAGTGCACAAGCACTGATTTCTACCTATTTTGGGAGTGAAAATGGTACACAGCCATTCAGTTTCCTGCTCAGTGAGGCTTCTCATTCTGCACTCCCAAATGCACACACACTCCGGGTATTTTCACTGCCACCAGCTAATCAATTTTCCTTTAGGGTTTCAGCCTGAAGGTTCAGCTCAGGCACCCTCTGCCACTTTGCTGATTAAAGGTTTACCGGTAGCTCCATGTTTCATCTCCCTCTCCTTTCACAGTCACTACTGAGGGGACCCAAAAGGTTTAGTTGCAGGATTTGGAGCAGGGTTAAACACTGCCATTCCTTGCTTCTGTTCCTGGTACGCATGGGCTGAACCAGGGGCTTAACATGGGGCACTGGGATCAGAACAGCTGCACTGAAAATGAGAAGAAGTTTAATGATAAAATAAAAATCCTTTTGCCCTTGTTAGCTGGTTTGTCTATTATTGATTGCTCTGCCCAGATACTTTTGCACTATCATTTTTGGTACTGTGTTTCCTTATGTTGGTTTTTCATCATATTACCTGAAAACTGCTTTAAGATGTTTTTACTGACATAATGAGACAGGAACATTTTAAGTAAACATTATTGCTCAGAATTGTTGAATCATGAATTTGAGGACACACTGAACACTTGTGAAAACATAACCCTCTAATGAAATTGCTAGGTTAAATACCAAACATTTATATCCTATGCAGATGGTAGAGTTCTTTCATGAAAAACTGTAGTACCCTTTGTACTATTCCTTTGTTAGTAAACACATCTGTTACAGTTTTAACACAGGAAATCACAATAGGCCCTAATTAAGATATGAGAGAGAAGAAACACAGAAACTTGACAAATGAAAAAATCTGACAGTTTAGTTGCAAAAGAACCACTATGGGGGCCAACTGTCAGAAAACACCAATAAAGAGACAACTGTATGCCTGATAAAAGTTGTATTTTAAGAGTAAACTGTAATGCATCATTGCTCAGGAAGAAAATAAAACCAAGAGCAGTTTCCGTTGAAAATAGAGGATACTCAAGTAAGTCTGGAGAATTTGCACTATCTCAAATCAAGTATTAGATCAAGCTATACCTTTGACATCATAGTAGTCACCCCAAAGCAAGATTTTCCTGTCTACAAGTACACAATACCTTTGGTGATCTAACAAAATCAAAGCATTTGATTCATTAAAAAATAAGCTGTGACAGAGGTGTTGAACTCATTTGTTACGAGGGCCGGATCTGACATAAATGTTACATTGTCGGGCCGGGCCATGTGTGACATAAAATGTAATGCCAGGTACCGGAGATATAAACTTCATATATGACAGAGACAAACCCAATGAACGATATTATTTTTACTCAAAATACAATCAAAAGCAATTGATTCCTAAAAACGATTTACTGGGGAACCCACAAAAGCTCCAATAAATGTATTTAATCATGCATAATCATACAAGACTAGGTTTTTTCAAAAGGACACCATAAAAGGGAGGATATCTTACATTTCCATACAAATTAGTTATTTTTTGTATATGTAGTGCTTTAGGAGACAAGTCATATTCCTTGCAAGTGAATAAGGTTGTTTTTCAGCAACCCCTCCACCATCATGATGTGCCCAGCATCAGCAGTCAAGCATGGCTACGATCCATCTCTTGCTTTTTGTTTCCTCTCTTCCCGTCATACCTCTGAGGATCTTGAGGAGGCACACTGGACTTCCCTGTCCACCGCCCCATCCCTGCCAACAACAACAACCCTGTGAGGTGGTCCAGGCTGACAAACCGGGTGACCCGGATGACAGGATTCTTGCTCAGAAGGGGGGGTTCTGAACCTGGCTTCTCCAGATCCCCTTCTGCATTTCCCACAGAAGAGGTGGGGCTGAGGGGAAGGCCTGACAGAGAGGCTGTTTCCAAAACCTCCAAGGGGTGCTTTTTGTCCTCCGGTACCCCTTTTCCCTCATGGGCTAAGAACAGGTGGGAGGGAAAAGGGTCACCATACCCAATACTCATTCTGCCTTCTGGCTCCATGCTTGTTCAGACTGGTGGCGGTGACAGTGGTGCCCCCTTTCCCCTTTACTCTTCCACTCACTTTGAGGCCAAGATGTCTTTCCCCTCAGAGGGACATGCACAAGACAGCCCAGTTGCCTTGCACTGGTGGTCCTCCTCCTCCTCCTCGCTCCCCTGCCAGCCCCATCCATCTCTTTCTCCGCCTTCACTGCCATTCCCCCCATTTTGCCTCAGCCTCAAAGTCCTGCCCCCTAGCAACCACTTTTCTATTTCCTGACAGCTTCAACCACATACACCTTACTGTGCGTGCCTGCTCACCTCCCTCCCTCCAGCAGCCTTCTGCCTTCCCTCCCTCACACTAGTTACTCGTGGGCCAGATAAGTTTGACACCCCTGAGCAATACATTTCATTTTCTTCCACTGAAGCCAACAGGACGTAGAAGTACTCAACTTGAGTGGGTAGGTCTATTATAGCTACCAGGGCTATTTTTGGGCAGGAACGCACAGGAACAGAGTTCCGGCTGGCTCCCAAGTTGACCACGCCCAGCAGGAACTCATTAGCATAATAGGCCACACCCAACAGCAGAAACTCATTAGGATTGGCTACATTAGGGGTGTGTGGCCTAACATGCAAAGGAGTTCCTGCTACAAAAAAGCCCTGGGTTTTGACAACAAACAAGGTAAACAGAATAACAAGCAAAAGGTGGGTGTGGCTGGATAACCACACTTCTGGTAACATGGGGGTGCGGCCTAATGTGGTAATGAGCTGTGTTGTCAGGGATGTGGCCTAATATGCTAATGAGTTCCTGCTGTTGGGTGTGGCCTATTATGCTAATGAGTTCCTGCTGGGCTTTTTCTACAAAAAGAGCCCTGATAGCTACTATTAATTATCATTGTAATCATTATGGTTGCCATTTTATTTTCCCAGTAGGGCTCCTGTGCCTTTAACAAAGACAGATCTAACAAATTCAAGCACTAGGAAATGTCATCTGTGACATGCTAAATTTCTCTCTACCAGGCAACAGTTAAAGGTATGTGAGCCCTGCCAACCCTTAGCACAGGGTTCTTACTCCTTGTTCTTACTCTAAGCAAGCTGGAAGATGATAACCTTGTCACTACTTAATTTAAGATATAGCTTTTCTCTTGTATAATACTGCTTGGATCCAGTGGCTTAAACCAAGCTCAAAGGTTTATCAGATATGCTCCAGTGTGAGTTCATTCCAGTACACTCTTATTACAACAAGTTACATAGGTGCAGCTGAAATATTAAATGAGGCCACACCTTTCAGATGACTTCCCAGCTATGTACCACACTGATCTGCTGTATCCATTTGGCATAATTCTGTTTTCCTGATTCAGTAAGGAAGTTATTTTGCATGCTGTTGCTTCTGCCCTTTTAAAAAGACTAAACCTAAGTAAGTCACCACCATAACATGCTTCTTTCCCAGGGCATCTTGGATAAGACCATGAGTAGCCCTGCTGGGTCGGACTCATGGGTCTTCTAGTCCAGAACCCTTTTCTCCAGCAGTGGCCAGTTTAGATGTCAGAGGGAAGCCCACAAGCAGAGCCCATAGATAATGCCTTTACTTGCTGACTGCTCCCCAGCATCCTGTGATCAGACAAATTCTGCCTCTGAAACTGAAGGTCCCATTCAGCTATTATGGCTAATGGCCCCAGGGATGTCCAACTTGCCTCAAGGAGGGCCAGGGCTTTTTCGGCCCTGGCCCCTACCTGGTGGAATGAGTTCCCATGAGAAACCAGGGTTCTGCAGGACCTATTATTTATTTTATTTATTTCATTAGACTTATAGCCTGCCCTCCCCATATTGTAGGCTCAGGGTGGGTAACGACATATATGTATCTGCAATTAATGCAGATTTACAATATTAAAAACATGTTACAATAATCAGTTTAAAATCCATAAAATCATCATCTATATTTTACATATTTATTTATGCATTACAGTTCCGCTGGGCCTGCAAGACAGAGCTCTATCGCCTTCAGTTGAGGCACGGGTGCCCACTTGCTATTGGCCTCCCGTCCATCTGAATGGCTACCTGGAAACAAACTGCTTCTTGTTGAAATCTGTTGAGGCGCCAGTCTTTTATTGAATATTGCTTTTAGATAGGTTTTTGGATATATTTTAACTGTCAATTTGTTGTATTGTGAATTTTATGATGGAATCCGCCCTGAGCCTGCTTGCGGGGAGGGCGGAATACAAATCACATTAAATAAATAAGTAAATCCTCCAACAACGTGTCTGGTGGTTTTAAACCCATCTAGGCCAGTGGTCATCACCACATCTCATGGCAGTGAGTTCCACGTCAACTACCTATTGCATGAAACACTAGTTCCCTCTGTTTGTCTTGAATCTACATTATACTTTCATAGGGTGAATCCAAGTTCTAGTACTAAAGAAAAGAGAGAAAGGCTTCTCGCTATCTACACCATGAATAATTTTGTAGACCTCTGTGGTGTCAGTCCTCAGTCACCCTTTTTCTAAACTAAAAAGTCCCAGCCTTGCCTCAGAGGGTAGGAGTTCCAACCCCATCATCATTTTGGCTGCTCTTTTTCTAGCTCTTCAATATTCTTTTTGAGATGCTCCGATCAAAACATTATATTGTATTCTAAATCAGGCCAAGTCTTGTATAAGGGCATTGCCATACCAATACTGTTATTCCCAACCACCTTAAAAAAAAAATCTCGTACATGGAATTTACTTGTTTTTCTTGGCCACTGTACACTGAGTCAACTTTTTCATTGAGATACTCACCAGAACCCGTGAATCTGGGGCTCTCGACCATGAAAAGTTTTGAGAATATGATGTTAAACAACAACGCTGTTTCATGAGCCCGATTCCATGATCTCCCTTCCTATGCTCAGGCTAAATAACCAGCCGGTGCACTGCAATTCATGGCCCATCCTCCCGTGTCCGTCGCAAGGAGAACAGCGCAACGTTAAGAACATAAGAGATGCCAATGTTGGATCAGGCCAAAGGCCCATCTAGTCCAACAGTCTGTATCACACAGTGGCCAGAAATACCAGTGCCATCAGGAGGTCCACCAGTGGGACCAGGACATTAGAAGCCCTCCCACTGTTGACCACCCCCCAAGCACCAAGAAGACAGAGAATCACTTGCCCCAGAGTCCCTATCTATACCTTGTGGCTAATAGCCACTGATGGACCTCTGCTCCATATGCTCATCTAATTCCCTTTTGAAGCCATCCATGCTTGTAGCCGCCACCACTTCCTGTGGCAGTGAATTCCAAGTGTTAATCACTCTTTGGGTGAAGAAGTACTTCCTTTTATCCGTTCTAACCCGACCACTCAGCAATTTCATGGAGTGCCCACAAGTTCTTGTATTGTGAGAAAGGGAGAAAAGTACCTCTTTCTCTACCTGCTCTTTCCCATGCATAATCTTATAAACCTCAATCATGTCACCCCTCAGTCCTCGTTTCTCCAAGCTAAACGTTAGAGAAGTTATCAGAAAGGCTGCGCGGAGGTCGGGGTATAGACTACTGGAGAAGAAGAGATTGGATTTATACTCTGCCCTTTACTACCCAAGGGAGTCTCAGAGCGGTTTACAAACTCGGTTCCGTTCCCCTCCCCACAACAGACACCCTGTGAGGTAGGTGGGGCTGAGAGAACTCTTGACAGAAACTGCTCTTTTTCAAGAACAGCTCTTATCAGAACTATGGCTTGGCCAAGGTCATCCAGCCAGGTGCAAGTGGAGGAGCGGAGAATCAAACCCGGTTCTCCCAGATTACAGTTCGCACAGTTAACCACTACACCAAACTGGCTACAATCCTTCCTCTGTACGGTTTAATGAAGACACGGTCCTCAGAACTGTTTCTTTACTTTCGAGTAAACGTGCATGGGGAAGAGCAACCTAAAAGACACTGCATACCTCCCTTGGCATAGCTCATATTTCGCGCTCCAGAGACCACAGACGTCCTTTCCATGCTCCGCCCGCAGTCACTTTATCCCGCCTCCTTACCCCAGCAACCACCTCCTTTCAATCCCGGCTCTGGTTTCCTGGCGCGCCTGCGCAGAGTCGATCCAGGTCCTCGCTCTCTCCTCCTCTGCGCGCTCGCTCTGCGCATAGGCAGGGGGTGGGGGCTGGAGTCGAGCTCGTAGCGGGGCGGCCTGGTTGGGCCTTTGGTGCGGGGAAGAAAGAGGGAAGATGCGGCTGGCCTCGGGGCTTGGACGGGGGGCGCCCGTGCCGCCGCTTCTGGCGCTGCTACTCCTCCTCCTCCAAGGGGCGGCGGGAGAGCCCTGCGCTAACGCCTCGCCCTGCTCTTGCCGGCGAGGGCTGTTGGATTGTAGCCGTCTCGATCTGTCGGGCCGGAGCCTGGAGCCGGGCCTGCTTTCGCCCTTGCTTCACGGCACTACCGCGCTGTGAGTATCTTTCCTTGCCTCCCTACTTGTCTAGCATTGTGTGGCTGGGGGTTACCTGGTGAGCTGTATCAAGGAGTAGCCGTCGACATGGCAGGTGCTTTCCCGTGGCCAGGCAGAGTCTGTGAAATCATGTTCCGACCGTTGTTGATATCTTCACTTGGGGGCCAAACCTGGGTGAATAGGGTTGTGTATGTGTTTCCACACGTACAGGCGTGTATGTACACACTGCACGGAAGGTGGGTGATTGCGTGGTTAAGTCTCAGTGTGTCGGGGTAGGATAGCAAGTGCCAGCTGACAACTGCTTCCCGAAGAATGGAATCTGTCCCCCCCCCCCCTTCCAGTGGAGGGGTTTTGGTTGTTGTGCACCAAATGTTGGACGTTAAGTGAACTCGAGTATCTGGAAGAATCTGGCGATCCTGCAGTCTTTAGATGTGTTGCAACAAAGTCGTTTGTCACGTTGTGGCATCTGTCATTGGCCTTCGGAACCTTTCAGACCACCACATTTCATTTGTCTCCTGTGAAAGTTCATATGGACTTGTTGGCAGTGGTTGAGATGTGCCCTAAAAGTATTCTTAAAATTAAACATGCTGTCCTTTTCTGTGGGGTTGTGGAGTGGTGGAATATTGGCTAGTAAGGGGTAGCTGTCAATGGTACTTCAAAGCTACTTGGTTGGGAATGTTACCAACTCCAAGGGGTCGGAACTTATCATGTGTTTGTAACTGAATGTCACTAAGGTTGCTGTTTTTAAGTATATTAGGTCATCTATGGCTGGATAATGAATTAAATGTGTATGTCAGCATTTTTCTTTGAGTATTGTTTTTCTTTTATTTGTAAGCCACCTTGAGCAGGAATCTGGAGAGGTAGAATAAAAATGCCCTAAATAAGTCTACCCTTTGTCCAAGAAGCTGAGGTTGGTCACATGTTTCTTCTGCTTAATTTTGTGCTTGTAACTACCCTAGGTGGTTATAGCAGCTTGAGGTTAAGAGAGTCTGAGACTGGTCCAAGGTCACTGGATGAGCTCTATGGCAGAGGGGGAATTTGGACCCTACTGAAATACTGTAGACCTCTCTTGTCTGCTGCATGTCTTGGTGTACAGGTTAGATGGACCATCCGCTACTGGTGCTTAAGACATAGGGTATCTTAAGTGCATATTGGTGTAGATCACGGTGTTTTTTTCATTTTAAAGAATCTCTGATGAAGTGGCTTGGGCCTCGTTTTGTACTGAGTGTTTTTATCTTTGTGGTTCTAATTCAACTCTCTTTTTGATTTCTGGTTCCTGAAAGGCAGACTTTAAAGCATTTTCTCAAAGAAACATTCCTTCTATACTGCTTTTCAAGAAATAGCCAAGTTATTTGTCATGTAAACATTTTATGCTGTCAAACTTCCCCCAGAGAATCCTAGGAATTTTAGCTTGGTAAAGGTGTTATTAATTTTCTGTTTGATCCCTATCCCCCTTCACAGAACTACAGTTCCCAGGGTTCCCTGGAGGGAAGGAAATGACTGTTAAATTAGTATGCGCCCAGAATTTCATGTTTACAATACATTTATTTTATGAATGATGTAGATGTCTCATTGGTGGTTAAAAGGTACTATATGATAAGTACTGTTGAATAATACAGGATAATGTTTTTAAATGCCATATAGAAAACTAGTGCAACAGTGTTGGTGTGGATTAGTGTATTTGTATCTGCTTACCGTAGAAGCATGAAATCTGTTTATATTGTGACACATGTGGATATTGGTACTCCTTTCTGCAGAATGCTGTTTGTCAATTCTCTGTTCCCAGTGCTATATAGATGTCACAGATCCAGTATTCCTGACCTTTTATATGCAGCTTTAATGAATAGATTCACATATGCCAATTTAAAATGTTTAAATTATGAGACTGATTCTTAATGGTATTTCTTCTCCTGCCACTAACTGGAGAAGGTAGTTGCTAGTTGAAGGACATGGAATAAATCTAGTACACCCTGGGAACATTAATCATACCCAGTGACTGAATTTATGCCTCTGAACATTACCAGGGAGCAGAGGGTAGGATAAAGTAGCCCCCTAAATAAGAAAATGTCTCATGGTACTTTAAAGAATAACAATTCTGTTGCGCATCCTTTGTCAGATTCTCTTGCCATATTGCAAGCATGTGTACGAGGGGGAAAAATGTCAATAGTTGGACAAAAATGCTGTGAAATGAAAGAGGGCTTGATTTCATTGCAGAGCTCAGATGTATATTCTTTGGATGAAAATGCAACCAGACTCTTGTCCTTTATACCCTTTGGCCTCACTCTTTATAATTTTTACCTCTGTACCCATATTTGTCAGTTGGAGAGAACATTTCCTTTAGAAGTGGGTCCTGAGTGCCAAGAAGTATTTAAATACTGATTACTTTCCTTCATAGACAATGCTTACAGAAAAGATATACATGACTGTGTATTATAGCCTAATTTTAAATCTACCGTGTTGATGCTTTGAATAGGGTATTTGCAGTCTAATCTTGTGTGTGTTTACTTAGAAGAAAATCCCACTGAGCTCAGTGAAAATTGTTCCTATGTAAGAGTGCATAGAATTGCAGCCATAAGTGCACAGTATGATAAATACATTCTGCCCTGTTTGATTGAGTAAATCTGTTGAACAGCTGTTAGCCGTTCTTTAAATTTAATTGGAAAAATGGCTTTTGCTTTTAAAGTGCCATTGTTGCTTATGATT
This sequence comes from Gekko japonicus, assembly GCF_001447785.1. NCBI lineage: Eukaryota > Metazoa > Chordata > Lepidosauria > Squamata > Gekkonidae > Gekko > Gekko japonicus. The sequence goes on along the minus strand of NW_015174992.1, from coordinate 43,891 downwards.
CCTCTTTCAAAAAATGTTGTGCTACTAAGTGTAGGTTTTATTTAATCAAGATAAGGAAGGCACATCAGATGTGATTTTGCATTCCAAATCTATATATATATATATAAGAAAGTCCCCTCACGGTAAACTCAACGCCCAGGCCAAACCGCTGGACCTAGAAACACCAAATTCGGGGAGAGCGCTCCTACCATGAGGTGGATGCTCACTATGAAGGGATTTTTAGAAATTCAACCCTTAAGTGGGTCAAAAGGGGTAAAATGTGCTCCCCCATAGATTCCTATGCAGCTGCCAGGCTGCTGCCTCCTTGCACCCACCCAGTCTCTGATTGGTCAGCTGCAGACCTCAGTGTTCTGAGGTTTAAAAAAAAAAGTTACAGGGGACTACAGAGAGCTAATGACAGTTGAGGAAATCAGGAGTGGCCAACTGCCTGTGAGGTGAAGCAAAGCTGCTGGCCCAGCCTCCCTATGGCTTCAAACATGCTCCTTTCTCCTACACCTGACAGGCAGTTGTCTGTCAGGTGCAGCAGCAGTTGCAGGGTGCTTAAAGCCATGAGAGAGCCCACCCTAGCAGTAACCCCTTAGGGACCCTGCCAGCCCTGCCTCCACAGTAGCTTCTAACACTCCTCCCCCTCCCCCTCCTATACTGGACAGGCAGGTACCTGTCAGGTGTAGGAGAAGAGGTAGGATGCTTACAGCCGCTGAGGAGGTTTGCTCAGCAGGATTGCCTTAGCCCTGCTGCTGGCCCAGCCTCTGCGATGCCTTTAAACATAACCCCCCCAACACCAGACAGGCTGGTGTCTGTCAGGTGTAGGAGCTGGACCAGGGTACTTTAACTCATCAGGGATGCCGCCCAGAGATGTAAAATTTCCGGAAATTTTGAGGGCGGCATTTAAGAGAAGAAGAAGAGATTGGATTGGAAGAAGAGAGCCAGTTTGGTGTCGTGGTTAAGTGCGCGGACTCCATCTAGTCCAGCATCCTTTCTCATACAGAGGCCAACCAGTTCCTCTGAAGGGCCAACAACAGGGCAGAGAGGCCGAGGCCTTCCCCTGATGTTGCCTCCTGGCTAGAGATGTAAAACTTCCCGAAATTTTGAAGCTCAGAAAAAAACCCGTTTTTTTTCGGGAAAAAGGAAAGTTTCGGAAAATTTGAAAAAAATGCTACATTAGCATTTTTTTTGTCTTTTCTAGATTGAAAGTCATTCTGTTACTTTAGGAACATAAAAAATGACTATGGACATTTTTACTTGGCATGAAATTATCACAACTAGCATATTAAAAATATAGTGTACCCAAACAATTATTACAAACAGAATACCCACCCACATGCAAAAACAAAACTGAAACCTTTTTATTTTCTTCTGACAATCACACCTCCTAAAGGAAGAAATGCATCTTGTTCTTGCATTGGAGAGTTCAGTTTGTAACCTAGGACTTGCTTGTCCTCAGTGCACAGAAATTAGATCAATCTGATACCATTATATATTTTAGAAATGATTTGGAAAATATTTGAACACCTTGTCTTAAAATATTTTATTTATCATGTTAAAATAAAACATTCCATAATCAATTTCTTTTCTTTTCTTTTTTCAATTTTTCCAATTTTTCGGAAAAAAAACAAAAAAAGCTTCAGGGAAAAAACCGGAAAAAAAACGGGTTTTTTCTGATTTTTTCCGGGGTTTTTTCCGGGCCTTCACATCTCTAATGCCGCCCCAGCAGGATCACCTTAGCGGTGCTGCTGGCCCAGCTTAGCCATACTCACACCCAGAATGGAAATATAATCCAAATTTGTAGAAAACTGGTTTCCTTTATTAGGTTACTTAACTTCTCACAATGTGGGTTCTACAAAACTAATTCATATGAACTTAATATCTGATTGCTCGGATGGTGTTTTGAATATGTAGTTATGTCCCAGTTCTAAAATGTAACATAAATGAGAAATATTTTTGTAAAACAAAAAACAAAAAAACCAGGGGGGGGTATGCCCTCCCCCCAAAGTCAATGCCCAGGCCAAACCCCTGCACCAAGAAACCCAAAATAAGGGGAGTGTATTCTGGCCCGTAGCTAATGGGGGCCCCACGGGGCCCGGCCCCCTAGTGTTTCTTCTGGGCCCTATCCCTCCCGGGCTGCCCCCAAAGTGCTCTAACATACCACCTGCATTGTACTTTCATTTAATTAGCTGGCGGGCTCCTCGATGCCCCCTCCTTCAAAATTCCCTAGCTACGGGGCTGAGTGTATTCCTACCATGACGTCAAACCCCCTCACACCTGAAGAGATTTCTGAGAAACATGATCCCTGCTTCTTAAATGATCCCTGCTTCTTAAATGACGGCTGCTTCTTAAATGGGCAGTTCTATGTGGCCTGCTCCAGAGTGAGCTCATCAAGCAGCCTGGTGATCCTAGCACCTGAGGGCAGAACTACCAATGTGGTCTACAGAGAGGTCCTTCAGTACAGAAAAAAAGGACATATGTCGCACTTCATTTCTTACACTACAGTCTTCTCTGTTAGAATTTCTACAACAAATGTCACATTTCAAATTTCACATAATCAGTATTATAACTGGATTTATGGGACTTAAATACTGTAGCGAAGCACGGGTATCAGGCTAGTAGCTTATAAAAATATGATTTTGTTTTTCTTTGTATGACTGCTCATTGCTAAACTATTTGAGACTGTGGCTTGGATCCTAAGCACCTTGAGCAGAGGTGCTTGAGAAATGTATCCTCCATACCTTCCCCCTTCCACTGCAGCCTTCGTTGCCCTCCTCCAGTCATATTCCAAAGGAATATTGTTGAGAAGCAAAATAAATGTCTGCAGCAGGATAGAGAAATCAGCAAAAATCACCCTCCTGTCCTCAGAAATGGAAAGGCTGTTCTGTTGGAGGAGGTGCTGCAGTCCTTGCAGTCCAGGGGACTCTCTCAAGAGTCTTCTCCAGCACCATAATTCAAAAGAATCTATTCTTCGGCGCTCAGCCTTCCTTATAGTCCAACTCTCGCAGCCATACAGTGCTACTGGGAATACCATTGCTTTGACCATCCGGACTTTTGTGGGCAGGGTGATGTCTCTACTTTTTATTATGCTGTCAAGGTTTGCCATCACTTTCCTCCCAAGGAGCAGGCGTCTTTTAATTTTATGGCTGCAGACACCATCTGCAGTGATCTTGGATCTCAGGAACGTGAAGTCTGTCACTGTTTCCACGACTTCTCCTTCTATTTGCCAAGGAGTGATGGGGCCAGATGCCATGATCTTAGTCTTTTTGATGTTGAGTTACCAGCCAACCTTTGCGCTCTCCTCTTTTACCCTGAGTAAGAGGCTCTTTAGGTCCTCTTCCCTTTCTGCCATTAGAATGGTATCATCTGCATATTTGAGGTTGTTGATGTTTTTCCCAGCAAACTTAATTCTGGCTTCTGAATCATCCAGGCGGGCATTTCGCATGATGTAGTCTGCATATCAATTAAATAAGCAAGGTGACAATATACAACCTTGTCGTACTCCTTTTCCTATGCTAAACCAATCAGTTGTTCCATATCCTGTTCTGTCGCTTCTTGACCCTTATACAGGTTTCTCAAGAGACATGTGAGGTGGCCTAGTACTCCCATCTCTTTTATATATTAAATAAGCAAGGTGACAGTATACATCCTTGTCGTACTCCTTTTCCTATGCTGAACCAATCAGTTGTTCCGTATCCGGTTCTAACTGTCGCTTCTTGGCCCTTATACAGGTTTCTCAAGAGACATGTGAGGTGGTCTGGTACTCCCATCTCTTTAAGGACCTGCCATAGTTTGTTGTGATCCACACAGTCAAAGGCTTTAGCATAGTCAATGAAGCAGAAGTAGATATTTTTCTGGTACTCTCTTGCTTTCTCCATAATCCAGCGAATGTTGGCAATATGATCTCTCGTTCCTCTACCTCTTCGAAACCCAGCTTGTACTTCTGGTAGTTCTCTATCCACGTACTGTTGAAGCCTAGCTTGTAGGATCTTGAGCATGACCTTGCTAGCGTGTGATATGAGTGCAATTGTGCGATAGTTTGAACATTCCTTGGCATTGCCCTTCTTTGGGATTGGAATGTATACTGACCTTTTCCAATCCTGTGGCCACTGTTGCGTTTTCCAAATTTGCTGGCAAATTGAGTGCAGCACTTTAACAGCATCATCTTCTAAGACTTTGAATAGCTCAGCTGGAATACCATCACCTCCACTAGCTTTGTTGTTAGTAATGCTTTCTAAGGCCCATTTAACTTCACATTCCAGGATGTCTGGCTCGAGGTCAGTGATTATACCGTCGTGGTTGTCAAGGACATCGAGGTCTTTCTTGTATAGTTCTTCTGTGTATTCTTGCCATCTTTTCCTAATCTCTTCTGCTTCTGTTAGGTCCCTACCGTTTTTGTCCTTTATCATGGCCAGCTTTGCATGGAACGCTCCCTTGATTTCTCCAATTTTCTTGAAGAGATCTCTAGTCCTTCCCATTCTATTGTTTTCTTCTATTACTTTGCACTGTTCATTCAGGAAGGCCTCCTTATCTCTCCTTGCTGTTCTCTGGAAATCTGCGTTCAGTTGGGTAAATCTTTCCTTTTCGCCTTTGCCTTTCGCTTTCCTTCTTTCCTCTGCTATTTGTAAAGCCTCATCAGAAAGCCATTTTGCTTTCTTGCATTTCTTTTTCTTTGGTATGGTGGTGATTGCTGCCTCCTGTACGATGTCACGAACCTCTGTCCATAGTTCTTCAGGCACTCTATCTATCAAATCCAGACCCTTGAATCTATTCTTCACCTCTACTGTATATTCATCAGGGATGCGATCTAGGTCAAACCTGAATGGCCTCGTGGTTTTCCCAATTTTCTTCAGTTTAAGTCTGAATTTTGCAATGAGTAGCTCATGATCTGAACCACAGTCAGCTCCAGGTCTTGTTTTTACTGACTGGATAGAGCTTCTCCATCTTTGACTGCAAATTATATAGTCAATCTGATTTCGGTGTTGCCCATCTGGTGATGTCCATGTGTAGAGTCGTCTCTTAGGTTGTTGGAAAAGGGTGTTCGCTATGACCAGTGTGTTCTCTTGACAAAACTCTGTTAACCTTTGCCCTGCTTCATTTTGCTTTCCAAGGCCAAACTTGTCTGTTATTCCGGTTACCTTTTGACTTCCTACTTTAGCATTCCAGTCCCCTATGATGATGAGGACATCATTTTTTGGTGTTAGTTCTAGGAGGTGTTGTAGGTCTTCATAGAACCGGTCCACTTCAGCCTCTTCTGCATCAGTGGTTGGGGCATAGACTTGGATTACTGTGATGTTGAATGGTTTGCCTTGGAATCGGACAGAAATCATTCTGTCATTTTTGAGATTGTATCCCAGTACTGCCTTTTGCACTCTCTTGTTGACTATAAAGGCCACACCATTTTTTCTACGAGATTCCTGGCCACAGTAGTAGATATAATGGTCTTCTGAGTTAAATTCGCCCATTCCTGTCCACTTTAGTTCACTGATTCCTAAGATGTCGATGTTCAGTCTTGCCATCTCATTTTTGACCCCGTCAAGCTTACCTTGATTCATAGATCTTACATTCCAGGTTCCTATGTAGTATTGTTCTTTGCAGCATCGGACTTTCCTGTCACCATCAGACACATCCACAGCTGAGCGTCCTTTCGGCTTTGGCCCAGCTGCTTCACTCTTTCTGGGGTTACTTGTACATGCCCTCTGCTCTTCCCCAGTAGCATATTGGACACCTTCTGACCTGAGGGGTTCATCTTCTGGCGTCATATCTTTTAGCCTTTTGATACTGTCCATGGGGTTTTCTTGGCAAAGATACTGGAGTGGGTTGCCATTTCCTTCTCCAGTGGATCACATTTGGTCTGAGTTCTCTGCTGTGGCCTGTCCGTCCTGGGTGGTCCTCCACGGCATAGCCCACAGCCTCATTGAACCATGCAAGCCCCCTCACCACATCAAGGCAGTGATCCATGAGGGAGTAGGACCATACCTCACTTTAAAGCCTACCCTGGCAGTGATGGCTCCAAAGAAGCAATATTTCTCCATTACCCTTAAATCTGCACAGTGTAGAGCAGCAGAAATCTTCCAGGTGGTCAGAAGCCTATTGGGGTCTAGCCAACAGGAAGAAGTGGACTGCTCTGCAGCCCACTGTAATAATTTTGCTAAGTCCATTGCAAATAGAATCTCTCGCATCCATTCTGACTGGGAACGTACATTAGCAGCAACAGGATCAGATGATCCCAAGGTGTGGATTGGTCCAGTTTTATGGGATACCTTTCAGTTTGTGCAATATGAGAATGTAGAAAGGATTCTTGGAAGCCTGAGATCTACCACCTGGTTGTACTATTCTGACTCCTCCAGGCTGCTTAAATCGGGGGGCGGGGGGAGACTTGGTCCAGGAGACAGTAAATGTTTCCCTGAGAGAGGGGTCGATCCTGCCTTGAAGCAAGCAGTGGTGTGTCCATTCCTGAAGAAACCTACTCTGCACCCAGGAGAGTGCCCTGCTAACATCTAGGCTAGATTACTGCAGTGTGCTCTACAAGGGGCTGCTCTTGAAGACTGTCCAAAAGCTGTATTTAGTACAGAATGGTGCAGCCAGAGTATTGAGTGGCATGGGTCATAGGGACCATATGACTCCAGTCTTGTTGCATCTACACTAGCTTCTAGTTTGCTTCTTGGCTCAATTCAAGGTGCTGGTATTGAACTTTAAAGCCTTTTATGACCTGGGACCAGTATACCTTAAGGATTGCCTTCTCCTGTCTGAACCTACCTGTTAACTCCAATAATTTTTGGAGGCCCTGCTTTGGTTGCCCTCACTACCTGAGGCTAGATGAGTAGTGACCCAAGAAAGGGTCTTCTCAGTCAGGGCACCAAAACTTTGGAACTCCCACCCCAGGGAGATTTGTCTGTCTCCCTCTATTGGTGGGTTCTGCCAGTGGGTGAGGATTTTTTAAATTTCATTTGGTATACCCCAGTAACAGTTATTACCCATTCTCTGGTTCTGGTACTGTATGTTTATGTGCTTTTGTTGAATTATTTCATAATTTTAAACGTTGTTTTATTTGTTCAGCTATTTTAATATTTTATGTAGGCTGTCTTGGGGGCTCTGATCTGGTGGAAAGGTGGCATGAGAATGCTTCAAATAAAATAAAAATCCTTTGCATTGTTACTGTTGTTTGCTGTGAGTTTATGATAGACTTACTCTGTGTAGAATTGTGGAACTACTTCTACATCACAAAATAAAGTTTTTAATCCACGAGAACCTTTCCTTTTATCCCATGACTGCTGAGTTTACTCAGGAGTCTTTGGTGAGGTACCTTGAGAGAAGCCTTTTGAAAGTTCAAGTATATAATGTCACCATTCTCTAGAAGTAATGGGGTAAAAAGGAAGGTCCTCTTATGGATGGGTAACTGGTTAAAGAAAAAAAAAGAGGGTGGAAGGGGGGCATCCTATTGTTTACTTTCCTCCATTATGAACATGGATTTTTCACTTCCACCCTCAGATAACTAATAAATCAGAAGTGAGCAGTGAAGTAGCTGTAGAAAATACCCAGTTATCTAGGATGGTAGAAACCCAAGCAATGTGTGAAAAATTCTAGAAAGATCTTGTCCCATGTGCAGATTGGGCAGTAAAATGGCAAGAAAATTCAGTGTAAGATTCAGTGTAGGTAAGCTTATAGTGATGCATGTTGGGGCAAAAATAAACCATATTTATGCTGACAGGGTCTGAACTTGCCAGTGATGATTCAAGAAAGAGATCTTGGGATTATGGTGAACAGATTGCTGACAATGTCAACTTGCTGAATGGTAACACAGATAAAAGCAAACTCCAAAAAAGGATGAAATGAAATGGCTTCTGCCATAATGCCTTTATAAAAATCTGTAGATAAATTAATTTTTGCAATATTGTATATCATTCTAGTTGTTCCAGCTCAAAAAAGGACATTGTAATGTTGAAAATTTTTAAGAAAAGGAGGATTAAAATAGGAGAAAGCTAAAGCACTTACAGCTTCTTTAGTGGTGGTGGGGGAGATGGCTAGGGAAAATATGATAGTTTTATAAAGGATCACCCAGTGATACTGATCAGCCGTAAATTAGAGCAGACAAAATGAAATACATTTCTCACAACCAGGAGACTGTAACTTTGATTTGCTCACAGTGGCATTCAGCTCCTTTTTCTTTCTTGTGAACATCCTTCTCCCAATTCCATGCAGGTTATTTGCTCCAGATTCAATGGGGTGTGTGTGCAAAGCCTGGATGGTTGCCGCGTGGGTGGGGAAGTTTGGATTTTTTTCATCCATCCATTTTGCAGCCATTTTCCCTGACCCTGTCCTGCCTAGGCATGTTACTTGGTATAAGTTAACTTTTTTCAATATGTCACACAATCTAATAACATTAATATTGTTGCATTGGTGTTATTTGGTTTGCCGTAGGTCACTTTTGAAAGTAAAAAAAAATGTATCTGTGCATAACCACACCACCAGCATGTGCTAGTTTGTGCACTCTCTCCCGGGTTGTGGAGCATGGATATGCAGCAAACCAAGGTCTTACACCTTGTTAGCTAGAAGCATTGTTGCTGTGGTGTCTGCACTCATTTTTTTAAGCTGAAGAGAGTGTGCACTGAAAGTGGCAGCAACTACTACTCTCCTGTTCAGTAAGACAACTCAGGAAATAGTAGCAGGGAGCATATAAAAGGATGTTGAGACTGGCATCAGTCACTTTTGTGGTGTATTTAGTTTGAGCACAAGCCATCTCAGTATACTGGCTGCTGCATCAGCTCACCTTTCTGGTAGAAACATGTGTCATCTGTAGGAGACGGCTGGGCTGACTAGAAGAAGGGTAGGTAATGCTTCCAAATCGGAATGTGTGTTTTGATATTTCTGATCTGAATATATATCTGAAAAATACCTTATCACTATTTTCTGGATATATTCGGGTGGTCAGATGGTATCTGAGAATTTCCAGGATAATGGTAAATGGGTCCTGGAAAATTCTGGAAATATTCTGGAGTAATCGGGAATATCGGTGGCCAACATGTAAAGCTCTCGGAACGGAATCTCTCTTTAATTTTACTGTGTGTGTCATTGTCTTATTGCTAGGGCTTGTTGTCATCTTGCCAGCTTGGTCTGGCTTGGATTCTGTGCTTTGAAATTGGTTCTGATGCAACATTGTGTTCATTGTTCAAGTTGGTTTGCTTTGGATTTTCTGGTTTGACATTAGCTTGGATTCTCTGATTTGACATTTGTTGGACATGCAGCAGTGTTCCTTGTTAAAAACTGATTTTGTTTAGATTCTGTGATTTGACATTTGTTGTGTTGAGCTTGCCACATTGTCCCATGCTTCTGCTGGGATTTCTAGGTTCTTCATTTGTTCTTTGGGCTTGTTGGTTCTGTTTGTTTTGGCAGGCTTTTGGCCAGTGGTTGCTTTGGGTGCTCTTGTGTGCTTAGTTATTTTTTGCCCTGAAGAAAGCATAGATTTTTTTTCCCCCTCCCACTAGAAACAATGAAGGTTAACTAGGGGCACTTGTTCAGGAGCCTGTGGAATTGGACCTCTAGGTCCAATTAACTTGAAACTTGGAGGTTATTTAGTGCATAGGCACCAGCAGCTCCTCTGCAATTTTGGTGCCATTTGCTCAGCCCTTCCAGTCACCCTTGGAAAGATTCCACATAGGGAATAGTGGAACTGACTAATATTGGAATCCCCCCCCCCCCAAGAAAACACTGGATCCAATTACCAAAATGGTATTTGGAACCCAAATAACTGGGATTACTGATATTTTTCAGTGCATTGATACCCGGATCACAAAATGCCAGGGTTTTTCCCCCCAGTGGTGCACATCCCTACTTCCAAGGACAACTTGGTCTTATCCATAGGGTACAGGAAAGCTGTACTTGAACCCGTATTGTTATGCCAACTCCTCCTGGAAATTCCTGGAGACCCAATCCGAGTTATCTACCTCGGGAAAGGGGAGGGTGTGGCTGTGCGTAAGTTCTTAACCAATTTATACAGAGGTCAGATGGTCAAAGGGGAAACGCTTGCTATTGGTCAGGGAGCCAGACAACACACTATTGGTTAAATCAATGTTGCCTTTACTAAACGGTTTCATCAGACATACAAAATCGGAAGCATACAAGATTCACAACAAGCTCCTTAGTTACAATAGTACATCAGAACAATTACAGCATAGAAGTTAACAAAAGCATCAAATAAGGGGATGACACAATGGGGCACGGCTATACTTATCTGAGGTCCAAGCTGAAGAAGAAATCTCCTCCTTGGAAGGATGGGCAGCTAAAGCAGCAACTTGTGAACTCTGAAAACACACAGGCTGGGCCAGCCAAAGCCACGTGTGCGCTCCCTGGGTCGCGACTCCGGGGAACTTAGGTAGAGAGTCACTTGTAGCACCTTAGTGCACGCTATGGGGAAGGTGGGTTAACCAGAGAAACAAAGAAGAGTTTCTCCTTAAATAAGCTCCTTTTGGGGGCAGTCTTTTCTAGCCATAAACTATCAAACCCGTCCTCTAAACTACCACTACTGGCTGAAGAGGGGGTGACGAGGGGGTGACGTTCTCCTGAGGGGTGGTGGGCAATATGCAGATCCTACTCCTACATCAAAGGTGCCTTGTGGTGAGGTGTGAATCTTCCGTTCCCATGGCCACCTCTTGATTTGCAGATCTGGTGCTTGCTCCAAAGCCATAAATGCTATTGTCTTTAGATCCCAAGCCAGATTAGGAGAGTAGGGTTACGTGCTCTTTCCCATTCCAGAAATGCTGGGGTTCGCTGGGGATTTTCCATAGCTCTCAGAGTGGGTGCAATGGCGCGGTGTCTTCTCTATCCCAGAGCATCACGGGATACTGACAGGGAAGCACATGGTCCGTATGTGCAGCAGCAGCCCAAGGCCAGCCTATTTCTAGGCGAGCATGAGATGCAGAACAAAGCAATACAACCAAACAGCAATCCCTGAACACACAATGCAGAGGTACTTATGCTAGAGACACACACAAACAGCATCACCACTATACAGAAATACAAACATAGGCTCATATCGTAACAGTATCCCCTTTTTCCTTGTGATTCCCTCTTGCTTGGGATTATAACACTGCTTACTTCTTTGATACTTTTTGAGTGCTTAGCTGAAAAACTGTTTCCCGCAACATATTCGTAAAGGAGATTTCATTTAAAGTGTAATATATCTATTATATGAAGTCAATATGCCCATACAATCCATCATAGGAAAATACAGAGGCCAAAGAGTAAATATACAGAATTATATATAGAAAGTCCAACACTTTTCCCAGGTAATTTTTCAGTGTTTCAGATCTCTGGTCCTTCCTCAGGAACAAAGATCTACTGCTGAGAATACATTTTCAGTTCCTTACAAGGTAATGCTTATTAGCAGTGGTTCTTTGTTCCTGAGGAAGGACCAGAGATCTGAAACACTGAAAAATTACCTGGGAAAAGTGTTGGACTGTCTATATATAATTCTGTATATTTACTCTTTGGCCTCTGTATTTTCCTATGATGGATTGTATGGGCATATTGACTTCATATAATAGATATATTATACTTTAAATGAAGTCTCCTTTATGAATATGTTGCGGGAAACAGCACACAGTTGTTTTGCTAGTTTCAGAAGATTTCCCCTCAACCCCCATTTATGGAACTCAGTTGTCATGTGTAGTTTGGCCCTGTGTTTACAAATCTGTGATGGATTGTACAGCTTCAGACTATACGTGGGGGCCATGTTATTTATAGAATGTGTCAAGGAAAAGGCTAGCCTTAACCCCTGCATCCTGTCACATGGTTTTCTGTGTAGAGGGAAAGGTTTGTGCAGAGGAGCACTGAATGATGTGAGCCTGCACCTGCAGTCTAAAGTGGTTCATCCTGACACAGGTTTATTGCCTCAGTTAGTATTAAGCTAGAGTAACCTTAATTGCTCTAAGTGTTTTTCAAGGTAGTATATTTTATTTATTTATTTATTTATTTATCACACTTGTATCCCGCCCTTCCCAGTGGGCTCAGGGCGGCTAACAGAGGCCAGATCGTTAGTCTAGCCATAAGTAAAAACATATAAAAACCACACTAAAAACATCAATACTAAGACCAAAGTGCTCTGTCCAGTTACTAGTGTCCTAAGTCCAAGATGGTATCCCCGCAGCTCGAGCTGGTACTCTTGGTGTACATATCCTGTGGTGGTTGCATATCCGATCTTCTGCAATGCTAAGTTCTTCCTCAGGCCTTGTCTGTGCATCCATTCAGATGCCTTGACGGTGGTGGTATAGTAGGGCAGCGGCTCCTACTCAAAAGCCTGGCAGAAGAGCTCCATCTTACAGACCCTGTGGAACTGCTCAAGGTCCCGCAGGGCCTGGATCTCCCCCGGGAGCTCATTCCACCAGGTAGGAGCCGCCACCGAAAAAGCCCTGGCCCTGGTCCCGACTAGTTTGACATCCTTGGGGCCCAGTATAACCAGTAAATTTTGGGATATACTGAGAAAAAAAGCTGAGAAAATAGTACAGTATATTCACAAACAATTCTTTGATGAAGACATGATTACTTTTTGCAATTTATTTGTAAGCCACCATTGCCATTTCAGTACACAAATAATGTTCACTATCTAGATACTTACAACACACCCACAAACTTGTCACATCTGTTTCAGAGTGTGGATAAAATTATACTGTGCAAAATTGTTCCCTTTTGATGAATAATTGAGGTGTTTTACAGGGAAACAAAACAACACACTTTGATGGATTTGTATCATGAGGGCAGGTTTTAGCTTCCCAAAGAACCTCCATCCAAAGTGAGGAAGAGCTGCTTGGCAACTAACACAGTGGGATCCAATGGCTTTCCAGCATTGTGCAATCTAATGAGTACTGTAAACAATAATTATATACATATGTTCTCTGTGGCTGTGCAAGCATTATGACTTGCCATGTGAGTGTGTGGTGCAGGCAGCTTTCTTTATGATTGCTGTCATGCATGGTCTGCATCCAAATAGCCAGTTTCAGTATGCAAAGCATTAATAATTAATTGAACTGCAGATAACTTGATTATGAAAGACTAAAATTAATTTCCAGATGTTTTGCTTCTCAGTATAACTTCTGTGATAAGTGCAGTTTTTGCCCTTGACATATCTTTCCATTAGTTCTTAACCTGCAGAAAAAAAGCAGTAAGGGATTTTGCTGGCAGTGTTGAAAGACACACTGGCATTTTTTGACCATGAATGATGAATGTTTCTGTCCTGAGGACAGCAAATTAGCTACTACCATGGGGGTAATTTATCCCAAAAGCTGAGAAAAGCAAAGGTTGAGGCTCTGCAGTGGAATATTTAACATACTTAAACTGACTCCTGTTTTCTTTACTACTACTAATTAGTCTTTGTGACTACCTCCAGCACTGTTTTGAGTAAGTACCAAAGGAGTATCCTAGTATAAAAATAAAAGGTGCTTGAATAGGTAGCATTTGAAAATTTAAGTACTGCAAGCAGCTTAGTAAAAAGAAACAATGAGGAGCACCTGTGTTATGGAAGTTATGTTCTATTAGAGCTTGAGAAAATTGCCACAAAAACATATTTGCCTGTAAACTGAAATTATCCTGTATTCCTCCAGTAGCACATGAATCCCTAGGTGTATGAAAGATACCTGTCCTAGGTACGAGACTCTCTATTCTCATTCCTTTGTCAGCACCAAGAGTAAAAAAGCAAGTCAGAGGAACAAGGAAGAATATTATGCCAGCAACTTGTAAGCAAACAGGCCATTAATGAATGAGGTATAACAGGATTTCTCAGACTTCATAATGCAGACAGCTCTTTAATAAGATTATCTCAAAGTCCTGCCCCATTTGTAGTCAAGTAACATCTCTGTGGCAATAGCTGGCTTAAAAATGTGTTATTAGAAAGACATTCATGTTAGGTCTGGAAATGAAAGCCATTTATGTTAGGTTTAATCTAATGCCATACGTCAGGCAGGATGCTTTGCTTTCACTGGTTGTGAATGTGAAAAACCTGTGGTGAGGGTTGTGAAAGAGTAGATTTTGCTGTCAGGGAGTGGAATCCATTAATTGGTTTACAGTCTAGTGACAACAGGAAATTGGCAAGGCAGTTTGAATTTCCCTGTGACCAAGATGATCTCTGAATCCTGTTTACATTTGTATAGATTGTAGATTTTGGATGGGTATATCAAATGTGAAAAGAAACTTGGACTTCTTTTAGTATTTGATTATCCCTCTTCTTTTAATCTATTTTATTTATTCAAAACATTTATATTCTGCCTTTCGTCCCAAATAGGGTTCCCAAGGTGACAAACATCAAAAGATTAAAACATTTCAACAGCATTTAAGTATATGTAAAATAAACAGTTCAATTAAAAAATACAAACACACATAACACAATCAGGGACTAGGGGCAATAACATTTACTAGAGATAACCCAAATATCCCCATTATCTTCTGTTGGAAGATAATGATAAAGATGGACAGATCTCCCTGGGGATGGTGTTCCAAAGTTTTGACATAACAGCCAAGAAGGCCCTTCCTGGGTTGCCACTCATCTAGCCTCAGATGGCCTCTGAAGATGACTGGATTGGGTTAAGGTATGCTGGCCTCAAGCCATATAGGGCTTTATGTATAGAGCCAGTTTGGTGTAGTGGTTAAGTGCGCGGACTCTAATCTGGGAGAACCAGGTTTGATTCCCCACTCCACTTGCACCTGGCTGGATGACCTTGGGCAAGCCGTAGTTCTGATAAGAGCTGTTCTTGAAAAAGAGCAGTTTCTGTCAAGAGCTCTCTCAGCCCCACCTACCTCACAGGGTGTCTGTTGTGGGGAGGAGAAGGGAAAAGGAGTTTGTAAGCCGCTCTGAGATACCTTTGGGTAGTGAAGGGCAGGGTATAAATCCAATCTCTTCTCTTCTTCTTCTTCTTCTTAAAGGTCAATACCAGCACTTTGAATTGAACCAAGAAACAAATTGGAAGGCAGTGTAAGTGGAACAAGACTGGAGTGATGTGGTTCCTACAACCCACTCCAGTCAGCCTTCTGGCTGCAGCGTTCTGTACCAGCTGTTGTGTCTGGATAGTCTAAAGGGCAGTCCCAACTACAGCTCATGGCGGTAATCTAATCTAGATGTTACCAGAGCATGCACCACAGTGGCAACATCTTTCCCATCCAGGAAGGGCCAAAGCTGGTGAAAGGCACCTCTGGCCACTGCAGCCAACTGTTTATCCAACAGGAAGCTCAGTTTCAGCAGCATCCCCAAGCTATGAACCTGCTGCTTTAGGGGGAGTGCAACCTGTCCAGAGCAGTACATATCCCAATTCCTGTTAGAAGTAGCACCTCTGTTGTTGGAACTCATTTTCAGTTTGTTAGCCCTCATCCATCACAAAACTGCCTCCAGATACCTGCTCACGGTTCCACAGTCTCCCAGGGGTCTGCTGGAAGTATATGATAGGGTTGAGTGACACCTGCATACTGGTGGCAACTCAGTCCAAATCTCTGCATGGCCTTTTCCAGTAGCTTTTTGAAAAACATGGGGAACAAAATGGAACCTTGGGGAACCTCCTAGCTAAAAGCCAAGGGGCAGGGAAGTAGTCCCATGGCACCACACTCTGGAACTTTCTCTCAAGATAGGACCAGAACCACCACAGAACAGTGCTTCCCAGTCCTGAAAGGCCATCCAGAAGGATCATATCAAAACCTGACAAGAGGTCCAGGGGAGTTAACAGAGTCACTTTTCCCTTGTCCATTGACCAGGACAAGTCATCCATCAGGGCAATCAAGGTTGTTTCAGTCCATAACTAGGCCTGAAACTAGAGTGAATCCCAACAGTCTGTTTCATTAAGGAATCCCTGATGCCTGGCCACTGCTTTCCTAATCGTTTTGCTCAAGAATGGTACATTTGAAACTGGACAGTAGATATTCATCTCTCCTGAGTCCAGAGTAGGTTTTTTTCGGTGTGGATGCACCATTGCCCACTTCAAGGCAGGGATGAACACCCACTGTCTCAGGGAGGCATTTACTGTCCCTTGGGCCCAGTCTGCTGCTGCACCTCCAAGCAGATTTAAGCAGCCAGGAAGGGTCATAAAAGCATGTGGTAGATCCTAAATGTCCATGAATCCTGTCCACGTCCTCATACGGCACAGATTGAAAGATACCCCACACAGCTGAACAAATCAGCATCTTGGATCATCCAATCCTGTCACTGCTAATGTAGAGTTCAAGTTGGAATGTATGTGAGAGATTTTATCCACAGCAAAATTCTTATAGCAGGTTTCAAAGCAGCCCAGTGCTTCATGCAGGCCAAAAGCCAATAGGCCCCTGAGCACCCAGAGGAGTCCCCCAGGTCTTCACTGTGTGGTTGCGATGGTGGCGAAGAAATGTTGTTTCTCCCTCTGAGGTGGAGGACATCTTCTGGGTGATTCCCATCCATCACTTAGGGAGGCAGGACTAATTTCAATTGCTTCCTGTTTCCTGTAGTGGGAGTCACCCTAGGCTCAGTTCTTTTCCTGCCTCAGAAGGGAGAGCAGCTAGGTGTAGGTTCTGCCTAACCCTATCTTTCTGAGTTAACTTACTTTCCTGTTTTGTTAATAACATGTTTTAGTATTCTTTTCTGTAACAATGGACCACCTAATAGAGAGAAACAGCAATCAGACCCTGCAACAAATCTAGATGCCTGCTTTGTCCTTGTATACACTCAAGCAGTTCAATCACAGAACTCAATAATAACATAAGTTGTGCCATTCTGGGCTTGTTCACTTGCTCATCCTTCAGTCTGCCTTTCCTGCTGAGATTCAAGGTGGATTGTGGGGTATAAAACAGTGCAGTCAGACATCATGAAACAAATAAGAACCAAAACGGTTAAGAAGATCTAAATGTATAGGCCCAATAATTCTGTTAGTCAAGTTAAAAACATTAAATATTAAGATATACAAAATATGCATATATATTACAAAGTGAATTAAAAAACAGATGTTGGCTCTGGTGATAGCTTCAATGAAGAATCAAATTGTACAGCGACAACCAAAAATGACCATTATTGACCATGACCATACAGGTTTCGGCCCATTGGCCTTCCTCAGTAGTCAAACAAATGATATTATGGAATGGCTCCTGATATTACAATGCAATAATAATTTCTTATAAATTGACCAAGATGAATTTTTTTTTATGATGATTGTCTTTGACCAAAGACAAAGTTACTAATCAGAGGCCTCATTCTTGATAGTTTGCTACCATGGTTAGATACACTTTCCTATAGTAATGGTTCAATTGTGTACCTTTCTCACTTGGTCAGAAAAATTCAATGCAGCCAGGAGGCAATAGTGATGTAATAGTGCCATCATAAAACAACCAATGAACAATGTATTAGGAACAGGATTATTGAATTAGAGAGCAGTGCAAACAGCAAACTGTCTAAAGGCAAGGTAAACAATACAGAGAATCATTCCTTATATATAATTCTGTTTTGGTCTGACTCTTCCCTGAACATTCCACATGCTCCCAAATCAATTGAGTCCCTTATCTGTCACTCAGGAGGAGTGCCAATCCCCTGCCTCAGTCCCGCCCACAGAGCTGGCAGCCAGCGTCTTGGGCTCAGTCTGGAGGGAGCCGGCAAACGGGGTGGATCCTCTCAGTTCCCGGCCACAAACAGCTCCCATAGCAATGGAAAGCCATCAGCATTAGCCAATTCAGGCTTGCGCTTTTAGTGAGGGAAAACAGCCAGGGAGGGAGACAGCCGTCTGGCCACAGAGACCCTTCAGTGTCACAGGGAGACAAGTCTGAAAATCAAGCCTTCCGGAGACGAGGCAGACTGATGTGGGAGGGTCGACTTTCACCCACTGCTGCTTCCCCAGGCACAGAGAGTTTCACGTGGGTGCCTCTGGCGAGGGCTGTCCTCTGACGCTCTGGTGGGTGGAGGCTTCGGAGGCCAAGGCCAAACATAGCGCTGCCGTGGTGGTGGTCGTCGGCCATGCCACGGTGCAGGGAGCTGGCCGGGCAGCAAGCCCATGGAAGTGGCACCCAGCCTCTCACCCTCAATGTGCTGCGGGGCGACGGACAGGCCCAATGATCTGGCGACCTCAAGGTAAGGAGGCTGAGGCCGACCATGCTGCCGCTGCACCTGTCGCCGTCGCCTGTGGACAGCTGCAGGTGGTAGGGTGGGCTGCGTGCAGACGAGGACCGGCCCCATAGATGAGAACGCAGCCAAGGAGGAGGGCGAGGCTGAGATCTTGCTAGTCCTCATATTACTAGTTACTAATAACTACTAGTTAATAATTAACACTGGCAGTTCTTTCTTGCTTAATTGTTTCAAGGAGATGTTCTCATGTGAATATGTCCCTAGTCTTCTGTGCTCTTTGTTTGGTATATAAAACAGAAAGGGTGGCTCAGTGACATTTTAAACATGGAGATAGTACAGAAATAGAACCTCTGTTTGCTGCTTTTAAAGGCACAATGTGGCAGCATATTGCCTCTCTGCAGAAATATTTTAATGGAGCAACTAGCGTTCAACTGTTGCTCCAAATGTGCTAACCTAATATTCGAAGATTAGTGGAGGTTTCTTGCTTCATTCTTTCTTTGCCAGGCAGGGAAACAATATAATGCACAGTTGTCTGCTTTTAGGGGCAAACTGGAAGATTCATTGTCTTGTATAACTTTTCTAAAAGACAGGAGAGCCAGTCTCCCAGTTTCTCATGGAGCTGGCCCTAAGTTTCTGTCAGACCCCTCGACAAAGTTACTCTCAACAACACTCTCTTTGGCAGTGATTTGTTTATTGAGAAATAAAGATGTTCCAGGCCAGAGCAGTACTGTGTCAGAACTGGGATTCTGGCGGGAGAATCCAAAGATACAGACAGTTCAAACGAAACTGCCCCTTCAGTTACATCCAGTCACACTTCACAAGTGTCCCACCTAGCTTTCACGCTCTCTACACCCCCGCCTGTGAATATATGGTTTCTTTATCTATGCTAGCGCAGCAGGCACAGTTTGGCTCCAAGGTCGTCCCTGTACAAGGGAGGTATCTTGGGAAGAGTTATGTTGGCCTATGACAGAGCAGTTCACACACTCAGCCACTCACACACACCCCTCAGGAATTTCCCTCCTACTACAGGCCCCAAATCATGGCAAACTTGAGACTGAGTTTGACAGTTTCAAGACTAACATCTTGTTCATAAACATGCTATGATTCTTCATATCTGCAGTGAATTATTTAAAGCCTCATGGCCCTGAAGAGACTACATAAACAGCACCTCTGACTATATGATCCTGGCCTTTTAAATAATTCATTGGCTATTACAGCAGAATCCCTGTAGGCAAGCATATGTGGATGCTTGCTTTTTAACTGTAGCAAGATTATTTCATCTTCCTCTACTGCAACTGGTGTATGGTTCTTTCATTAATATTCTAAACACATTGGGATGAGATATCTGAAAACCAAAGAGTGAACACAGAAGTTCTTAACAGGACTGCTAATATAACCCTATAAAGGTAAAGGTTCCCTTGCTCGAAAGCCAGTCGAATCCGACTCTAGGGTTGCGGTGCTCATCTCCGTTTCAAAGCCGAAGAGCCAGCGCTGTCCAAAGACGTTTCCGTGGTCATGTGGCCAGCATGACTAAATGTTGAGGCGCACGGAATGCTGTTACCTTCCCACCAAAGTGGTACCTATTTATCTACTTGCAATTTCTTGCTTTCGAACTGCTAGGTTGGCAGGAGCTGGAACTAGAGACGGGAGCTCACTCCATCATGCCTCACTCGGGTCTCGAGCTGCTGAACTACTGACCTTCCACAGCCTGCAGTTCAGCATCCTAACCACTTGAGCCACCGCAGCTCCATATATAACCCTATACTAGAACCTTAAAAGGGAATTTGATCAAAGTTTCTTCTGGAAGAGAGAAGCTTACCTGGAGCAGTAAAAAAGAACAAGAGCCCAGTAGCAGTGTAAAGACTAACAAAATCTGTGGTAGGGTATGAGCTTGTGTGAGTCACTGCTTCTTCAGGTAGCTTCATGAAAGCTCATCCCCTGCCACAGACAGACGTAACACAGCTACCCATCTTGACTTACCTGGAACAGTTAGACTATGTCCAAGCATAGTCAGAATATTAAAACATTCTATGTTAATCTTTGTGTGTCAGGTATGGTCAAATTCCCATTAAACAATAACAAATTTTGGGTTCCTTCCTCTATGGTTTGTTTTCTATATAGTAAAAGCTATGTGTAACAGAGAATCAGCATTCTCCTTAGGAAAGAAGACATTCTGTGGTGTTTGTTGAATTTCTTTTTTTCTTTCACAGCTTTCTCTGCCTACCCATTGTGAAGATTTTAATAAATATAATAGTCCCCCTTGCATTCTATACAGTGTTTAAGCACCATTTACCATAGACTCACCATTTCCATCCTTCTCCAGTAATTTCAGGTTCAACTTTGTATTTTTGTTGAAGCAGTTGTAACTGAAAAGGTATTGTTAGCATTTAGAACTTCCCTGGTAACACTTATCCATGCTTTGGTAACATCTTTGTAATTGTTGCAATGCATTATATGAGATGTGGCCCTTGAAAGTGTTTGAGAACTTCATCTGATTAAAACTATGGTGGCCAGATTGTTCACCAAGGGTTGCTGGTGCTGTAGTGATCATATCATCCCATTATTGAAAGATCTTCATTTACTTCCAGGTTTTTTTCTGGACAGAGTTCAAGGTCCTTTGTTAGACATATAAAGCCCCAAATAGTCTGAAGATCTCCTCACACATAGATTTGCCCAAGAATTAACATCTTTTCTCTGAGGCCTCTGCCAAGTATTGTTATCTTCTAAAGATAAGTTTGGTAGCCTTGGTGGGCGTAGTGACCCAGCTGTAGAACTCTCATTCTAGAACACTTGACTGTTATCACAATTATAGTGTTCTAGGCCCAGGTACAAGCTGTATAGTTCACAAGAGCTTTTAGTAGTAATTTTTTTAAAAAATGTGCTACTGTTGGATTTGTATGGCCTTTCTGTTATCTTGGTGGTTTGATTAAAAAACTGTTTGTAAACTGTCCTGAGAACACTTTGAAAGTGGAATGGCTGGATGTATATATATATATTTTTAAAAAATATGGAAATGCATTCAGAATTTAAAATCAAAAGAGGTTGCAAGCAGCTGCTTTCTTTCTGGATTAATTAGGCATATACTTAGCTATTGCATTACCAAAAAAGTATAAGATGTAGCATGCTATAAACAGCAGAGATAATAGATTACAAAAGTGGAGGACATTGTAGTAGTAGGAAGATAGTATGTACAACAAATAGTGTAGTAGATTACAATCCTATTTCCTTTATTAAAGGTTTGTAGTACTGGCTTTATATATGTCAAATTGAACACGAAGTGCTTAGACTATTCAAATCAGATTTTTAAAAAAGATGATACTTAAAAAACTTTTTATTTAATAAGTTTAAAATTCACATACATACTGGGGGGGAAATTAAATGACACAGCATCTCAAAATTGTTTCTGCAAGATGTCAGGAAAAACTCAACAAAATTCATCAGCTCTATCATGGTTCATCTGAGGAAACATGTAAAGAATTGGAACCTAAGGAGGGTTGAGTGAAAGCAGAAATGGCCCAGGGAATATAAAGATACAGAAGTATACAGCAACAGCCCGGCCTAATGGAATTATCAAGGCTCTGTATCTAGATTTGTGGTTCTTAAGAAATAGATGCCTCTTCCTATAGGAAAATGAGAAGCTGGGGAGGGGGGCAGCGATGAATTCTGTCAGACAATAGTTTTGTGATATTATTTCTAAAATAGGAGAAGAGGAAGTGTTCTCATTTGCTCCCCCCCCCCCACCTTACTGAGGGAACTCATGGTCTTATAAAGATGATACTTTGGGTTTGATATGCCTGCCTCCCATCTTGAATGAAAAACTGCTGTTGGTGTGGCACCTCAATTTTAGCAAAGAATAAATATATTGTTTATAAGAAAGGTGCCAGAAAATGCAAGCAGCTGTTGCAGACATCAGCTAAATTCTAAGAGCTGGAACAAAACTGAAAGCAACCTGGGAAAGTGGCTAATACCTGACTGATAGATAGGTATGACTTCAGCTAGCTGAGGCAGAATTTTCTGTTTTAATGAAGACATTGTTCAAACATGCAAGCATCAATCAACAGTTTGTTCTCTGTGACAAGATAAACTGCTTGCCATCTCTGCTATCTGGGCTGTTTCATAAACTTGCTCTAGGTGCCAGCCCTACTCTCTCATACTGTGCTTGAGCTGTCAGTACAAGTATCATGTGTTTCATCTCCCTTCTGGAGGACAGCCAAATACATTAACAAGGGGGGAAAAGTTTGTTTTGAGCGTGATATACTAGTGATTGTTCTAGAAGCCCCAATTTATTAAACCAGGGTGCTTGCAGCAATCAAAAGCAACATGCTCCCCTTTCCAGAATAAAAAACATACAAAATCTAGCTGCTGTTGTTGTTGTTGTTCAGTCGCACAGTCGAGTCCGACTCTTCGCGACCCCATGGACCAGATCACGCCAGGCCTTCCTGTCTTCCGCCGTCCTCTGAAGTTGGCTCAATTTCATGTTCGTTGCATCTATGACACTGTCTAACCATCTCATCCTTTGCCGTCCCCGTCTTCTTTGACCTTCAATCTTTCCCAGCATCAGGGTCTTCTCCAGTGAGTGCTCCCTTCTCATTTGGTGGCCAAAGTATTTGAGCTTCAGTTTCATTATCTGGCCTTCCAGGGAACAGTCAGGGTTGATTACTTTTAGGATTGACAGATTTGATCTTCTTGCAGTCCAAGGGACTCTCAAGAGTCTTCTCCAGCACCATAGTTCAAAATAATCTATTCTTTTGTGCTCGGCCTTCCTTATAGTCCAACTCTCGCAGCCATACATGACTACTGGGAATACCATTGCTTTGACCATGCGGACTTTTGTTGGCAGGGTGATGTCTCTACTTTTTATCATGCTGTTTAGGTTCACCATCATTTTCCTCCCAAGGAGCTGATCTGGGGACAAAGTTGGAAGTCTGTTCTGCTCCAAATGGTTTTCTTCCAGAGAACAATGGGTTGGATCAAGTGGGGTGCCAATTAACATGGTTGCCAACAAAGATTTCCATCACTTTCCAGCATCAGCTCACTAACCCTCCCACCCCCTCTCGAAAAGCTGCTGCTGAAGGGCATGAGATCTGTATGTAAATCCATGTGGCCTGTGGGAAAAAGTTAGGAGGGGAACCTGTATGAAATGCCTTACTACCTTGGTTTTACACCGGAGATGTCTCATGCCAGTGGAAGCTCCTCTGGTTGAAGAGAAAAATAAGGGCAGCTTCATTACCTTCTCACAGCCGCCCCCTGGGTTCGTTGCGTTTTGACCACATATCTCCTGTGATCCCCAGCCTCAGCTTTATGGAAATTTCAGGGTCATTGAGGAAACTGGGTCAGGGCAGGGAAAGATCTAGGCACGTGAGACCTCTTGCAGTCATGCTTGGTTAGATCCAGTCCATTATCACATGACTGATCTTGCACAATATCTGGATTTTGGTGAATGCTAGTAATTGTCATTGTTAGAAAACTGTTTGGACTTTGAGGGTTCTTTACAGACCAAGCATTTCATTTATTGTAAAACACTTTGAATCTCAGTTTAAAAAAAGTGAGATGAAATGTGCTGCTGGTTGAGTGGGCAAAATGTGGCAAATGAAGTTCAGTGGTACATTGGTACAAAGAATCTCAGCTTCAAGAATATGATAAAGGGGCCTGATCAACCACAGACAGGACATACCTTCCAGAGATCATAGGCATAGACAGCTTTAAAAGGGGATTAGAAAGATTTATGGACGGTGGGTCTGTCAATGTCTTCTTTCCTATCAAATGTAAATGACTTTAACTGAACAAGCTAAAATTTATAACTTAGCTTGTATATAAAATTGTACTATTTGGCATATTTATGGAACTTAAAAGTATAAATATCTTCATCGTCTAAGTAAAACTGCAAGTGCTCCCAATACTTAAGAAAGAGTTGCAAGCTGCTATACCCTATGCTACCATTAGATGTGTGTCTATAATTTTTAACATATGAAAGTTAGGAGAATATAAAAGTTGAAGGTAAGAAACAGATTCTGTAGTAAACACAAGAATATTCTATTTAGATAGAAATTCTTTGAAAGAATAATAAGTAGGGGTGTGTGTTTGGATCTACCCAAACTGAAAATTTACCTGAAAAATACTGTATTTGTATTTTCTCAGGAAAACTGGGGGGGGGGGGAAATACCCCCCAAAATCCCGATATATTCAGACATTACTGGTAGATCTGGAAACAGAGGAGAGGCGGGAGCAATATGCTCTCAACTTTTTTGGGGGGGTTGTATTTTTTGATATTGTGTTTGTGTCTGTGCATGTGTCTGCACCTGGAAGTCATGTTGACTGGGGGCCTGGAGGATATTCAGAGAGGTGGCTGAATAAAGGCTGCCTCTGTTCTCCTGACTTGGTATTCCATGGAAGTCTCCCATCCCAGTACTAACCACAGTCGACCTTGCTTAGCTTCCGAGATCTGACAAGATCGAGCTTGTCTGGGCTATCCAGGTCAGGGCCTGCCATTCAACTGTATATTGGGCTTCTACTGCAGTCCCTTTAAAGTTTAAATGGACTACAGAAGACAGCCCAAGGATCAGGATTGGCTATGCCAGAGGAAGCAGACTGTTCTTGCTGGCTTAGTTTGGGGCTGGCTTCTAATGCAGCTCGGTTTAAACCAGGCTGCAGGAGAAGCCATCCCAACCAAGATCTGTGTGCTTCAGGGAGAGATCTCCCCGCGGCATGCAGATCCTGGGTCTGGCTCCTTCTGCAGTGCGATTTAAACCAGGCTGCAGGAGAAGCAAAGCCAGCCCCAGGATCGGGCTGACTTTAAAAATACAGCATTTTTCTTCTCGGGTCGATTGGACCTGAAAAAATTAAAGAAAAATCCCAAATCTGAATATTGCACCAGTATTGGCATCCAGGATTTCTTGGAAATACCGAAATTTTTTAGAGTCCAATAGACCCAAAGTGAAAAATACCAATTCTTTAAAAAATTGCACACCCCTAATCAGGGGTTGTTTGGGGCCAGAGTGCCACTCTAGGAGCCCAGGAGCAGGCACAAATAGCGGTGGCAGCAACCCCTGCCCTTGCCCCCAAGCTCCTTCTCTCTAGAGTCACGCCGGCTGGGAAAGCAAAATGGGGGGCATATTCAAAAGCCTCCCCTTCCCCAGCCGGCCTGCCAAAAAGGGCTGGGGAGGGTGGAAGCAAAGAGAGAAGGAGTTTAAACTTTAAATCGCTTCTCTCTTCACTTACCCTCCCCAGTCCGCCTTGGCAGGCCGGCTGGGGAAGGGGAGGCTTTTGAAGATGCCTCCCCCCCTTTTTGTTTCCCCTTCTGACATCACTTCCGGTGATATCAGGGGGCATGGCATATGGTAATGAGCTATTATGCTAATAGCGTATTAGGTATGCTAATGAGCTCCTGCAGCTCTTTTTCTACAAAATGACCCCTGTCCCTATTCATAATAGGTAAGACTAGTACCATTCAAATAGCGATAATATTGAGACTAAACTACGGTTAATATACTCTACATAGGTGTCCCCTCAAAGTCACTTTGGAGACTCTAGCTGGGGCAGAATGCTGCAGCTCAGTTATTATCAGGAGCCAGACAGAGCATGGATATTACTCCCATCCTGCAGTCACATCATTGGTTGTCCATTAGTTACTGTGGTAAGAAATTTTAGAAATATAGAAGGTTTGGGTTTAAAATGAACCAAATAGTTTATGAAATCCATATATATCTGTCTCTGCCCTTGCTAGCAAACAGGCTAGTCCTTTTTTCACTGAAGATGTAACACATTCCATTCCCAGGAAATTCCCAGGAAATCTCCACAGATGTGAGATTTGCCAATACCCCCAATTTCCTAGGCAATAAAATCTGTGGCCATTTGGGCAGCTGGCAGACTTCAATCCAAAAGACAGTCTAACTTCCTGAGGTACAGGAGTTCACACACCCCATCTCAGCAAACATCAAAGGACAGTTTATTTCCCATGATTGGGGAACACCTGGAAGAAAACAATGACACTGTATTGATCCTGTAAAATGTGTACACTTTTGTTGTGTAAGACCAAGGAAAGGATGCAAATTTCCTGCAAGACAATTTCAACTTCTAAATGTTAATTTACAACTGTAATTTGATTATTGAGGGACCCCTTTGATCTTTGGTATAAATACTGGTCAGATCCAACAGACTCTCGCTGACTCTTGGTAGGAGTCAGTCCGAGAGGCCTCTCGTTCTCTCTGCATGCCTTGGGTGGGGGGAAACTTTGTTTGCATGTTTATTCTTCTATGCATTTACTATCAATGTTTAGGAAATAGGATTCAAGTGTTTTTCTATAATAAAGATAAGTTCTATTTTAAGAAGAGACCTTTCTGTGTCAGCGCTTAGTGGTTTCCAAACTTGCACCTTTCGCCTTTGGTAAGGAGGCATCACTCAGGAGACACACGAACTGAGGGGAGAGTGTGGGTGGTAAACACGCTTTCACAGACACGTGCAGCCACACACATTTTTCTTACAACAGTTACCAGGCTCAGTTTAAGGTACTGGCTATCACATACAAAGCCCTTCATGGCCTTGGTCCTTCATATCTACGAAGCCACCTCTCCATCTGTGCTCCACCATGACACATTCACACATCTGAGCAGGGCCACTCTGCAAATCGAACAACTGCAAAATCAACAACAGCCTGCACATGTGCATTCTTTTTTGTGGCCCCCACCCTATGGAATGATCTGCCTGAAGACTCCCACCCTCCTAGTTTTCTGCAATCTCTGCAAAGCTGAATTATTAAAGAGGGCACAGGAAACAGGGCTGTAATATAACTATATGGTTCAGATTGAAGTTCGGGGTTAAAGGGTTAGGGACTGTAGACTATATCACCGTGTATAGTTTGTGCGATCTGTTCTTGTAAGGAGATTCCTACTATGTAATTTTTTGCTTTCGATTATAGTTTCATATTATGATGTGCTTCACCTCTGTTTAATTTCCGGATTTCTATAAATCAAATCTATTTCATTTTCTATTGGTTATCTTACCCTATTTGATTATATTGACTTATTCTGTGTAATCCCCCTTGAGTCTCAGAGAGACTGATAGACTATAAATAATATTAGTTTAAAAATAGTAAATGTTTGAAT
This sequence comes from Gekko japonicus, assembly GCF_001447785.1. Classification (NCBI taxonomy): domain Eukaryota; kingdom Metazoa; phylum Chordata; class Lepidosauria; order Squamata; family Gekkonidae; genus Gekko; species Gekko japonicus. The sequence goes on along the minus strand of NW_015174992.1, from coordinate 16,753 downwards.
ATTAGCTTAACTTAATTAAATTGAACTGTGCATTATCATTAAACTCATTATACCATATTAATTGTTGCCAAAATTATTTACATAAATCTTAAAAATACTGTATATGTCTAGAGTATAAGAGATTTTTCAGTTCTCACCCACATTTCCTAATCTTTTCTTCTGTTGGAAAAGGTGAGAAAGACCTCAGCTCTTTTCATGCTGTACATTTGGAATGAGTGAAATGTTTTGCAGTCTTAAGAAACATTTCATTAATTCTAATAGATAAAATATTTCATAAGAGGTTTTTCATTGCTGTCCCGATGTTTCCATTTTTAATCCCAAAAACTGAGAAAATCCTTGGGGGGGGGCAGAATGGGAAAAAAGTTTTGCCCCCAGTTTCCCCTTGCCTTCACATCTGTAATCCTTTCTGTCTTTCTTCCTGTTAAGCCTGGAACTGCTGTGTCACCTTTCACTTCCTTTGAATCCCTCCTCCACCACCCTCCTTTGTCATGATGCCTTCAGCGCAACCACCATCTTTAGTGAAGCTTTGCCTAAGCACACGTGAATAGATTGAACATATTTTCTTACTGTATTAATGACTAGCTCCCTCCAAGTCATCTGCTTTCTGTACGTTTTAAAAACAGCTGAGGTTCAATTTAGATTTCTTCAGAACTTGAGTGGTTCAGCAAATTATTTCCTTTTCCACCAAAAGCATTCCCATCGATATCTGATTTTAAAAATAGTTTTGAAAAGTTTTGCCAGCTGATACTTTTAAAAAAATCATTTCCCCCCCTCTGTCCTTAAGATAATGATGAGCCTTCATTCTCCGTTTTTGATGCCCCTGGCTGTTTGCATCGTTAGTACCTTCCTGCTTCAGTGTCCCTTTCATAACACATAAGCTGGTGTTTCTGAAGCTTCCAGGTACTTCTCAGTCTCTGACCTCCCCCCCCTCCCCCCATGCTCAACTTACTCCTGGTTTTCTTGGCAGTTGATCAACGTTCATTGGAATCTGTTTGGGCACGATTCTTCCACGTGCCTGCCCTCCCTGTGCATTTTCACTGTTGTGGGGTCAAGTTTGTTTTCTTCTGCACATGCCTTCAATAATAAGGATTTTCAAGGGAAGGTGCTGTCATCATCAGTGATGTCATAGCAACCCCCCCATTTTTAAAAAGGCCCTAGATTGTCTGAATTCCCAGCTTTCATTTTTTAAAAAGTAAATCTCTACTTCGTTCCATCACTGAGATCCAAGGCAAATCTCCACAAAGAAAGCACCTAGAGACTTTTTTTTTTTTTAAAGGAAGCTGGGAATTCAGAGAACCTGCTTAAACTATCATTGCAACACTACAGTGATATATTGATATTTTAGGACTGTTTTGCTTTTTAAATAAAAACTAAAATTATTAATGTTCAGGGTGGGAGGGGGAGTGCTTTGACAATGATGACACGCCAGTGTTTGAAAAATGGGTGGGATAAAGAAGTCCGACAGAAACATTATGCATGAGGGAAAAGTCAACTCCAAATCAGCTTATATATATATAATACAGGGGTAAAAATGGTTTTAAAAGAACCAACCTCCCCCCAGGGAATAGCTTCTGGAACATCCTTATGTCAGTGCCTTTTCCCCAACCTTTTAATGCATGCTTATAGTAAATCTGTAGTAAGTACAGAATAAGGGTGAGGTGATGTGGAACAATATTGTATTGATTCAAAATTGTATCTGATTCAGAAGTCAATCGCAAGCCGGAACAGGCTCTCTGCAATGTTATATGTTGCTAGTTTACACGTAGCTGCTTTCAGTGGGGGCGTATTAGTCAAATTTTAAACATATTGAACTAGTTAGACCTTCAAAATAACTTGTCATTTTCTGTTTATGCTGCAGAGACTTGAGTCATAATCATTTGTTATCCTCCAACTGGAGCATTGGTTCTTCAGCTCAAGGACTACAAGAAGTGTAAGTTATTCTGAGCTCTCTGTCTTGTTATGTGCCAAGGGATTTTGTGGTGACAGTAATGTAACATCAGACAGTGATTAGCTGAGCTGCCCTAATGTCACAAAAGTATTAGATGTGCTTGGAAATTAATTCAAAAAAGGAGCCTTGGAAAGAGGACTGTAAGTTGGCAGAGGATATGATGGTCCAGAGGAAGGCTTCTGAGATAAAAAGAAAAACATGTAAATGGACTGACCAGGGAAACAATGTGTGTGGTCAGGCGCTGCAGTGATGAAGGAATGTAGTTCATATATTGACAGGAAATAACCAGCAAAATCTTTGGCTGTAGTCTTGTAATAATTATGTATAGTTTATATCCGGGTGGACATTGTGAATAACATCATCAGTTAAAGCAGGGGTCTGCAGCATGTGTCTCTAGAGGCAAATGTGGCTTAATATGGAACCATATATGACTCTTAATTAAAAAAATGAAATCTCTAAGGCAGTGGTACTCGCTCCATGACTGGCAGAGGGCCACATTCAGAATTATCATCAACCAAAAGAGCTGCATTTACTTCCCTCCCTAGCATGAGGCGTGCACCTCAGGGACGCTCACAGCTTGTCTTGTCCTCTGGTGGCATCTCTTTGAAGATCCCCACGACGCAAGGGCCTTGTCTACGTTTCAGCAACATGGGAGCAGGGGACAGCATTGGTGAATGGTGCTCAGAAGAGTCACAGGTGGCATGTCAAAGAGCCACATGTGGTTCTCAAGCCACTGAATAGCACTGCTCTGAGGTATAGTAGTGGGGTAGGTGAGATGCTGGATTAACCAGTATGTGAAGGAAATGGCTGACAAAGATTTTTATGGAACTGAAGGGCTTCTTAGAGATGCTTTAAGAAAGGAGATTACTGGCCACTGATCTCTTCTATCATTTCCAAGGGCAGATTTATACCAGTGCACTAAAGTATTGCAGAATGTTCTTATATTACTTATGGAGATCTCAGGGTTTAGGCTACAGAACCTTAATGGACTATTAACAGATCAGTGATCATGTTGTATAGTTTCAGTAAGCCACATTTATTTTTATTTATTTATTTTTTACAAAATATGTATTCCACCTTTCTGCCCTGACGATACATAATAAAACCACATTTTAAAATTCTTAATCACCCCCCCCCAAACATGCATCATTAAAAGAATTAAAAATAAAGTTTAAAAAACATAAAAACAGCAATTAAAACATTGGTTAGGAGGGAATTGGGTTTCTTGTACTGGTTTTTTGTTGATATCTTGCTTTGAGTTTTGCTGTAGTTTGGCTCTTTAATTATAAAAGGTTGCTGACCCCTGAGTTAAAGTGTCACTCTGTGTGTGTGTATAAACAGTTATGATCCAGTACTATGATACCCTACCAGTTGTAGCTGAGACTTTGTACTTTTTTTGCTTAATTTCCAGTTATAGGGCTGGAGCAGTAGCAGTGTTTAGATGGTTTTGGAAATGATTCTTGGTTAATTCAGACTTTAAGCATCAGGGGTAAAAAGTTTATAGATGAAGATTCCCAAATGTCTTTATGTAAAACAGGAGAAATCCAGTGTGGGAGATCATGTGCTCACCATGTAGATCATTTGTCATCTAAGTGAAAAATAAAGTAGGAGTTCAGTGGCTCCCTGAAGATGATCATAAGTTATTTCAGCATAAGTTTTCTCTCTTCATCAGATGCATTGTGAGTTCTGACTCACAAAAGCTTATGCTGGAATAAACATTATTAGTCTTCAGGGTTCCACACAACTGTTTTATTTTGCTAATGTAGACTGATACAGCTATCCATCTGGAATTATCATCGTGAAAGGCAATAAATTCAAATACTAATATTTTAGCTTCATCCTCAAGTTTTTTATATGAGCATCTTATCTTTACTGTTCCTTGTCTCAGTCATCTCTTGCTAGTTGAATTTCTCATCTAGGTAGAGATCATTAAAATAACTGGTATTGTTTATTTCTGTTACCTGTTTCTTTAGAATTTTGTGACTGTTCAGACTTCTGTTAGCTTTTGAGGAATATGCCAGCTTTGCTTCTGGCAGGTGTCATTTACTAAGCTGAAATATTCATTAAATACAATTGAAATGTTCTATATGTCTCATTGACTTTTTATGTTTTCATAGTGCTAGTAAAGAAACCTATTTTTCAGGAAGATAAATTACAACAAGCTAACTGAGAAATCTATTTTTCAGGAAGATGAATTACAACGAGCTAACTGACATTCCCTTTTTTGGTGAACTGACATCTAACATCACACTTCTCTCACTGTATGTAAATATTTTGCATTTTTTAAAATTCCATAGAGGTTAAATTACATAGGGAAAGTCTCCTTGTGAGAAAGCTGCTAAAGGAAACTGAAGTATGAATATTTGAAAACTACATGCAAGTCTTCATATGGATTATTAAATACCTCTGGCAGCACAAGAGAGATATCAGTTAGTAGTGGGTTGTGTTGCCTTAAATCAACTTCTGATGATTGATTTCTGTCATGCCATCAAGACAACAGTCCACATAGTTAGTGGGGAAGCCTATTCTGAAACTGCATTTCCTAAATGAAATAATTCTAACCCTGGACAGTTTTCAGTAGTCTCAACCATAGAATGGGGTTCAGTTTTCAACTTAGTTTTTAGAGCAATTACTATCAACATGAAATTAAAACAGGTTATTTTAGAGGACACATTATACGGCAACCTTTCTGAAGCTAAGTAGAATCTGGGTCTGATCAGTGCCTTCTAGGAATTCTCTGTAATCTGTCTTGAGCTCCATGATGGATGGGATGAAAATTATTAACTATAACACATGTTTTGTATGGTAGCACAAGAAAATGTAGTGTTAGCTCATGCAACTGAATCTCAGCAGTGATTAGTGATAGCATTTATGGTTCTTTCTCTTCTGTTTTTAGAGTACATAATAGAGTCTCAGAGATAATCCCTGAACAGCTTCAGCTTTATGTTTCCTTGGAGAACCTGGACTTGAGCTCTAACTTAATATCTGAAATCAAAGCCTCTTCATTCCCACGAATGCAGCTCAAGTATCTGTAAGTAGGAGGGTTTCCACGTTCCATCTGCAGTCCATTCTTAAGAATGCATGTGAATATTAGTTAAATGGTTATAAATGTGTTCTGATTCTAATGTAGGTGTCCCCAATCTTTTTGAGCCTGTGGGTATCTTTGACACAGGCTGGTGAGTACAACCACAAAATGGCTGCTGCAGGTAATAGAGCCAGTCACAAAATGGCTGCTATGAGAGACAGCGTCAACCACAAAATGTCAATCAATGAGGAAGCTTTGTCTTTTAAAAATGAGCATAGTGTTTAAAATATTTTCTTGCATAAAGCTCTGTCTTTAAAAATGAGCATAGTGTTTAAGATATTTTCTTGCATACATACTGTTTACCTTTAATCACACAGGTTCTTTGTGCTGTGGTGGCAGCTGCTGTCCAATTTCCAATAACCTTCATTGGCATAACGGCAGCTGCTGTAATTGCAACTTGTTAAAAATCTGCCCAGTCCGTCAGATCTGCAGTGGCCAGTCAGAAGCCTGGCTAGGTAACATCTCCACCTGGCCCCACCCCCTTTCTATAAACATTTGGGGTGCACCAGGAAAAATGTCAGTGGGTACCACGGCAATCACCAAGACCTTGTAAGCAGACATTAGGGCATTGGCACAGCTTACGCAGTACTGTGGTATGAACTAGAAATTTTCTTTTTTTCCTCCTGAGGAATTGGTCTGATTTAGGACATCTTATGCAATCATTCAGGCTTTTTAGAATATCATTGAAACTGCTAACATTCACTTCTGTCAGTAGGCAAAGGTTCAGGATCCTTGCTTAAGGGCCATTTAGCAGACTGTGGGCACGCACTCACTTGCATTTCTTTTTAATTGCCTGATCAGGCCTTTCCACAGCTACTGAGGATCAGTGAAATAACCTGTGATAACTGTTCTGTGTTCTGAAACTGAACTTTCCTTGAGGCAAGGAAAAAAGCAGTGAAACCAAATTTAATTGGCTTCTTTTAAGTTCTTTTGTAATTTGTCAAATACAAATTTAGCACTTGAAGATTATTATTTTTTTTAAAAAAAGCCTTCTGTTACAGGAATCTGAGCAACAATAGGATAACAACTTTGGAAGCCAGCTGCTTTGATAATATATCCAGCTCACTCATCATCGTAAAACTAAACAGAAACCGAATCAGCATGATTCCATCAAAGACTTTCAGGCTGCCTCATGTGCAACTCTTGTAAGTGGCAATACCCCATGAATATTATGAGCCTTGATGCTGAATACATCGATTACAGACAGCATGAGGGTTGATGTAATATTTGTATCAGCAGACCAAGAAAGGGAGCTTTCATTGAGCCAACTAGTAGTGTAGAAACACAATGAGAGCAGTGTTTTACATACCCAGAGCTGCTCTTCAGGTAGAGGTATTCTGAGCATTCCCTTCAAAAAAATGTCATATGAACAGGCTTATGATAAATTGTTTGAGTTGAATAATCTTTTAAACCAAGGTATAAATAGATTCAAATGAAAACCCCCATATTGATTATTTTCACCAGTATGACTTTTGTAGTTTAAGCATTCTACCGAAGACAGCGGTGCAAGAACCCTTAGGAAGAACATATAAAGTTTGGCAAGACTTCCCTGTCTTCAGTACTAGTTGCACCTCACAAGATTCTTATGATGAAAAAGCAGTTAGGGCTGGTCACACTAAAATATAGAATCATTTGAGCTTGAATATATGGTATTACATGTTCATCAGAGATTTATATTGTGCTATCTCTGAAAAGTTAATCTTTCAGTAGGGTAAAGGTCTTTGATGTCAGTCTTGTCTTGTCTTTGTTCAGTTGTTGAATAACTAATTATGATGCCCTTCACATTAGGTCAGAATTGTAATAATATTGGTCCCTTAGAAGAAGCAGCATACAGGAAATATTATCAATCTCTTGGTTAAACCAACTGGTGTTAAAATGGTGTTGGTATTTTTTTTAAGGGAACTCAAAAGGAACCGGATTAAAGTAATCGAGAGCCTTACTTTCCAAGGTTTGGACTCCTTAAAGTCATTAAAACTGCATCGCAATGGGATTAGTAGGCTGATGGATGGTGCTTTATTTGGATTGGATAATATGGAAGAACTGTAAGTACTTATTGTTTTGATCTCCTCATTAGAGATCCTGGGTGGTACAGTGCTTCAGAGACAGATGAAATTGAGTTGTATGATAAGTACTAGGAATAAGGCTCGTTGTGGAAATAAATACAACGAGCTCTAGAAAGAGGCTCTGGGAGAGTGCCAAGGCCTTGGACAGTCAGCTTCAATTTGCTGTGGTGACCTCAGCAGGGTATAATGACATAGAGGCCACCATTTTCTCCAGAGGAACTGATCTCTGCTACCTGAAGAGCAGTTGTAATTTTGAGTGATCTCCATCCCTCACCTGGAGATTGGGAACAATTGTTACCCAGGAGGAAATGGCTGGTTTGGGGGGTGGAGTCTATGGCAGTTTACCTGTCTGAGGTCCAACCCCTCCTCAAACCTCACTCTCTCCAGGCTCCACCCCTCAAATCCCCAGGAATGTCCCAAACTGGAGTTGGCAACCCCATCTCCTTCCCAGCTAACCATCAATGTACCGTTATCTGCCCCTCTGAGTGCAGCTGCCTTCCACCATCCCTCCTGGAGATCAGTAATAATTCTGAGTGATCTCCACCCCTCACCTGGAGATTGGCAGCAATGGTTTCCCTGGAGGAAATGGGTGGTTGGGAGGGTGGGATTGATGGCATTGTACCTGTCTGAGGTCTGACCCCTCCTCAAACCTCACCCTCTGCAGGCTCCACCCCTCAAATCTCCAGGAAACTCCCAACCTGGAGTTGGCAACTCTATCTCCTTCCCAGGCAAGCATCAACCTGCCATTATCTGCCCCTGATTTCAGCTTTCCTTCTCCTGCTCCCTGCCTCCTGGAGATCAGTTGTAATGCTGAGTGATCTCTAAGCCCCACTTGGACATTGGCAACAATGGTTCCTCAGGAGGGAATGGTTGGTTGGGAGGGTGGAGTCTATTGCATTGTACCTGTCTGAGGTCCCACCCCTCATCAAACCTCACCCTCTCCAGGTTGAAGGATCACCGACCCCAGAAAACT
>NW_015174992.1:0-2488 GCF_001447785.1 Gekko japonicus | reverse complement strand
GCTCTGGTGGCCAGTACCATCTATGGAAGATTTTAAAAATATTTTCTCGATAATTTGATGCTCTCATTACTTTGAATGATTTCCATACCTTGGCCCATTTCTCTAAAGCAATAGTTTTCCCCAAGTCTCTTGTCCAGGCATCCATATTATGTTTCAGGACTTCATCTTTTTAGTCGCTCTGGTGGCCAGTACCATCTATGGAAGATTTTAAAAATATTTTCTCGATAATTTGATGCTCTCATTACTTTGAATGATTTCCATACCTTGGCCCATTTCTCTAAAGCAATAGTTTTCCCCAAGTCTCTTGTCCAGGCATCCATATTATGTTTCAGGACTTCATCTTTCATATAATCTTCTAATAAGAATTTATACATCTTCTGAATCAATTTATCATTGGATGAGAGCCATATTTTGTCTAGCTCGTTTTTCCCATCGTAAAAACCAACTTTTATGTCTTTTTGATATCTCGAATTTAAATGTGCCTTTTCCCACCAAGAGAGATGAATATTTTGTTGTGCAGTTAAGTCTTCTGCAGTTTTTAGTTTATTTGATTTATCCAGTAAATTCTCATACGATTCTTTATTATGTTTCGTTAGTAACGATGGTAGTATAAAGGCTTCTAGGGGGGAGACCCATTTTGGGATTTTGATGTAAAATTTTTGTTTTATTTTATTCCAGACGTTAAGCAGGGCCGCTCTTAGGATGTTATTTTTGAAATGGTGATGTGTTTTATCCTTTTCATACCAAATATAGGCGTGCCAGCCCATAACTAGGTCTGACCCCTCTAGGTTTAAACATCTTGTATCTTCCAGCTTAATCCAATCCTTAATCCAACCTAGGCAAGCCGCTTGGTAGTATAGATTCCAATTTGGAAGCGCCATTCCACCTCTATCTTTTCTGTTCTGAAGTAATTTGATTTTAATTCTTGCCCTTTTGGCGTTCCATATAAAGTGTTTTGTTATTTTGTCCAGTTTCTCGAAATATTGCTGTCTTTTTAACACGGGGATATTTTGCGCTAAGAACAAGAATCTCGGGAGAATGTTCATTTTAATCGTTTCAATCCTGCCCGTTAGTGAAAGATGTAGATCTTTCCATTTCGTCAAATCTTTTCCCACTTCTTCTAACAACTTTGTATAATTATCTTCAATTAACGTGCTTGTTCGATTTGACAGTACTATTCCTAAATATTTCACTTTCTTTACTATTTCCATCGAGGTGGCGTTTTGTAATTCCTGCTTGGTTTCAACATCACAGTTTTTTGTTAATATTTTAGTTTTGTTGTGGTTGATTTTAAGGCCTGCTACTTGTCCATATTCCTGGATAACTTTCAGGAGTTCTTGAATGGATTCTTGTGGATCTTCTAAAATAAATAGTAGATCGTCTGCGAATGCCAAAAGTTTATATTCATTACCCTTTAATTTAAGTCCATGTATGTCTTTATTTTGTCTAATTAAGTCATTAAGTGTTTCTAGAGCGAAGATAAATAGTAATGGTGATAACGGGCAACCTTGTCTTGTCCCCTTCTGGATCTCTATTTCTTGTGTTAAGTCACCATTTACTAATATTTGAGCCTGTTGTTTGGTGTATATTGCTTTGATCATAGACTCGAACCTCAAGCCACAACCAGATATTTCTAGCTTTCGTATTAGGAATGCCCAGGATACGTTGTCAAAGGCTTTTTCTGCATCTAGAAACATTAATGCTAGTTGTTTTCCTGGATGTTTATCAAAATATTCCAATGTGTTGATAATGGTTCTAATATTATTCCTCATCAATCTCTTTGGTAAAAATCCTGCTTGATCGCTATGAATTACTTGTCTTAACACTCTTTTCAGTCTATTTGCTAAAATATTCGCAAAGATCTTATAATCTGTATTCAATAGCGATATAGGTCTATAGTTCTTAATTAGGTTCTTTTCTACATTAGGCTTAGGTATTAGGGTTATTGTTGCACTATTCCATGACGTAGGCATTGTTCCTTTTCCCCCTATATTTTGTATCACCTTCTTCAGTGGGTCTATTATCTGGTCTTCGAAGACTTTAAAAAATTCTGTTGGTATTCCATCCGGACCTGGTGCTTTTTTGTTCTTTTGGTTTTTAATTGCCTCTATTACTTCTGATATTGAAACTGGGTCACTTAACATATGTTTTTGGTCATCATTAAATTTCTGCTTATTGTTTTTTCCCAAGTACTCGTTAATTTGTACATTGTCTTCGTTACTTTGTTGGTATAGCTTTTGAAAGAAGTTTTCCACAATTTTTTTCATTTCATCTGATTTAAACTTTTCAACACCCTTATCATCTTTAAGTGAGGTTATTGATCTCTTTTCTCTTTCTTTTCTAAGTCTATAGGATAACCACCTTGAAGATTTATTAGCATTTTCGAAGTAATATAATTTTGCAAATTCCATCTTTCTTGCAAGCTCTTGCGATAATAGGAGGTTCATTTTATGAGTTAACAGTTTGATTTTAGTTTGGGCTTCTTCTT
>NW_015174991.1:69910-78924 GCF_001447785.1 Gekko japonicus | reverse complement strand
GGACCCCAACTCTAGAAGTCAAGGAATCCCGAATGTTGAAGGTGACAGGACCCAAGGGAGAAGTCCTTCAAATTTCCAATCTCTTTCTGCCTTACCTTTCTCCAGGCAGTCGTGACAGTGATCGGCGAGGAGCGCCCGCCCTTCCGGACCCAGACAAACGCCCTGTACACGCCCCTGGTGGCCCTGAAGTACGCCGACACCTCGGGAGACCTGTCCGTAGACACCTATTACAACCTCCTCTTCCGCTTCCCTCTCCTCCTCCGCCTCAGCATGTACTTCCTCAAATTTATCACGTGCCGCTGCCTCCGGGGACGGGTCACACCTTTGTGATTGGGGTGGGGGAGCCCAAAAGTCCAGCCACACTTCTCCACGCCACCCCGTTACACTGGCTTTGGTGCACAAGGTCCCGCCAGAAGAAGGGTGAAACACTTGCTGTGGATCCATCCACCCTGGCTCAGGAGGAACAAGGCGCTGGGGACCTTTTTAGACGAGACCCGTGCGGGCCCCAAAGACCGTGAGCTTTTTAGTGATGCAGACAGTAAGGGGGTAAGGTTCAAATCGTATTCCCCTTGCGAGATCTCAGCCTTATGTTATGTAGGAAGGGCCGCTTGGGATCCATAGGAGTCCTAATGCAGAGCTAGAGGTCAGGTAACAGACACCGACGGTCTGCTCCCACCCAGGCCGATCGCTAGAAAGGCAGAAGACGAAGCTGATCTTTGATAAGACCTTAAGAGCAGCTTCATGTCCCCAGCCATTATGGTATGGTGATCCACAAGTCCAAGGTCCCTGCCACACGAGGGGAAAAAAGGACGGGCAAAGTGCGGCTTTTAAAAGCCGCACCAAAATAGACACGCGGCGGCGGGATCATACAGATCCTGTGAGCCGCCGTGCAATTGCTCCCCAGCACGATCAGATGCTGGGGAGACCAGAGAGGAAGCCACGGGAGGCTGCCAAACTGTGCATGTCTGAGCATGCGCAGTTCGGCCTGGAGCCGGGGATGCGCCGGCTTTGATGCGGCCTTTCGGAAAGAACCACCTCGGTAGGTGGTTCTTTTTTGCTGCGGGTTATTGTTGGAAGGGCCGGATCAGGGACAGGTGCGCAACGCTTCCCAGATGTTGCGGTGGGATGGCACCCGTTTGCTCTGCCCCGATCCGTCCCTCTCCCGGCCGAAATCCTCTCGTGTGACCGGGGCCAATGTTGACCTGGTGTGGTGACCCATTTAAAAAAAGAGCATGTGTAATTTCAGCTTGTGGGCTCTGTGGGGCAGAGCTTGGAATGAATCTTTGCCATCATTCAGAGAGAATAAAACATTTTTTTTACTTTTCAATTAACACCCTGTAACCAAAACATAGAACTTAGTGACCTGACAGAACAGGGATCTTCTAAAGTCCAAGCTATACACTTCTCCCTCCTTCACAGCCTGTCACCCCCAAAGTCCATCCTTGTCCTCTTGCTGGTGGGTCAAGAAGTCTCCAGCTGAACACTCCGGGCACCAGCTTCCAAAATGAGGGTCCCAGTTGAACTCCCCACCAGTGTCCCCTCTAAGCTCAGTTAGTGTGAGCTAGCTCACGGTTTTTTAGCCTCCAGCTCACACATGTTTTTGTCTCACCTCAGGAAGGAGGGCTCCAGAGCCAACTAATTGATGCAGTAGCCAAATCAGTCACTCACCACTTTAATGCCAGGAGCTCACAAAGTAGAGTTTTTGCTCACAGGACTCCAGTGCTTAGAGGGAGCATTGCTCCCCACTAGATGACACAGCCCTAAAATAATCATTCTAAGATTTACAATTTAGAACAAAAGTCTCCCTCCCTTACCACTGTTACCAGTGTCCGTCCATAAATCATAGTTAACCTTAAACAAGGTGTTAAGAGCCTATGAGTAACATTCAAGCTCCCCAGCCAAGGCAATCTGGCTTCCCTCTTCAGCTTTCCACAAGCGCTCACGTCCTTTTGCATCTAGAGGCTCCACCCCTTCCTGGCTCATTCCATTCCCAGCGGGGTGGTGGTGGTGGTGGTGTTACACATGCCCAAATCAATGACACTGCAAAAGCCTGGGACCCATTTTCACAGGCTTCAGAAGAACCCATTGATGGGTCAGGACCCGCAGGTGCTGAGCAGTGCGGTATGAGAACGCTCACAGAAGAACCAGATCCCCACCGTGGGTTTGTGGGTTTCACTGCAGGGGTCACGGACAAGTCCTGCTTCACACATGTCAGCAGCTTCCTGTATGAAAAGGCCATTAGAAGTTCTTCCAGTGTAAGCATTCCTCTACATCTGCAGTCCCCCACATGCCAGCTAGAGGTGCCATGTTTCATGGGTTCCCACTTGCATCCGGAGGATAAAAACCTCAAGATACTTGAATGGAACAGGGGGGAAACCCAGAGAGCCTTAAAGAAGGCCCGTTAGCCACAGTGGGGCATTTGGGGGCGGAGCCCCACCACCCACGAGCCTTGCCCCACCACCTGATGATGCCAGATTCCCCCACCCCTAGTGCGCCCAGCCCTGCAGTGGTGGCCAGGCTGGGGAAAGAAAGGGAAGTGCTGTGCTGCTTTTGGTCCGTTTCAGTCTCTTTCCTTTCCTTCCCCAACCTCACCGGGAAGGAAAGAGAGAGAAGGCTATTGAGATATATGTCAGAGTGATAGAGGTAGCAAGCAGTTACTATAGATCAGTTTGATCTGTTTGTCAGAACTAGCTGTCATGCTGGTAATCATGTAATTACAGCCAGGTGTCTTCTAGCAGGTGTTACTCTTTCAGGGCTTGTTAAGAGTTAGTGATTGCATCACCCTGTTAGAGATTGGCTGGGGTTTAGCATAATAGCTATCAGCTTAGCGAGCTGGAGGGGACTTAGTTCTCATAGACTAAGGCACAACATGCTGTACGATAGCCTGTAAATATCTCTGTATATATTCACCTTTATAACTATATAAACTCTGTGTGCACCTTCATAACTGGTCAGTCTCCCGCTTCTTATTTACAACACCCAATAAAGGCATGGTGGTGGGGAAGCCAATCTCTCTCTCTCTCCCCTCCCCCATAACGTTCAATGGTGGCAGAAGCCAGTCGCTCTCCTGGGGTTGCCAGTCTCCAGGTGGTGGCTGGAGATCCCCTGGCATGACACCTGAACTCCAGGTGGACTCTATGGCATTATATCCCATTGAAGTCCCTCCCCTCCCCAAACCCCTTCCTCCTCAGGCTCCACTACCAAAATCTCCAGTTATTTATTGCTTTTAAGTAGAAGCATAATGCGTGCCCCACAAGAAAAAAAATCTGCCCCACAAATTGAAAAATCCAGGCTACGGCTCTGGCTTCTTCACGTTGCTCTTTACCAGCTGGACTGTCTAACAAAGCATCCAGCTCATCTTCAGCCGGGGACTTATTTTCGTCTCTAGGCTTAGCAGACTTTCTTCTTTCCTTGGAAGCTGAAACCAAAGAGCATCTCTCCACTAAAGCGAACCACCAATCCTGGCTTTCCTCTACCCTCCTTCATGCCAGGGAGGTTCTCTAGAAGAACCTTAGGAAAGAACTAGGAAGCGCTCGTTCAGAAGTATCTGCCTTCACTGTAGGCCAGTGCTTAGCTCGGAATCTCTCTCAGCTTTTGTGATTGGTCCCATCCTTTGGCAGCCATTTTGTAACTGGCCTCCACTCTGGGTCAGCCATTTTGTAGTACTGCCCCCTGCTCAAAATTCTAAAAGTACTTATAAATCCAAACAAGTTGCAGAAAGTTGTTGACTGTGCTGGTCAGAAAGATCTGAAGGATCCAGGCAAATTGCCCCTAATCTTTGGACACACAATTCAGTCATGAATACTTTTGTGTAAAAGCGGCTACGTCCTGCATTTTCCCCCGATTGCAGATTCCTCTCTGGCAGTGCTTGGCTGAGCTTCTGTAGTCGCCTGGAATGTTCATGAACGTTCTAGCTCCCGCAGATGAGAGAAAGTCAATGGATTAGAGCTGCCCCGCCCAGTTAGGCCTCCAGAGACGCGTGAGGTGAATCTGGAGGCAAAAGATCTGTCAAAAGCGAAAGGGAAATGAAAAGTGATTTTCGATAACAGAACATTTAGTCTCCAAGTAACATTGACAAAACAGCACAACTGCTGTGCGGGAAATGAAAGTTCAGTCTTGACTTTGTGAAAGCCTCCAAGAAAACTTAAGGTATTAAAGAACTGGGGAAGAAGAACTGTGAAAGCAGAGCTGAATTTCTGGGCATCGGAAATTCAATGTTCTGGCTGCATGAGGAATAAGAAATAGAAGTTGGTTATTTTAGGAGAACTGCATACTTGATGGCAGTATTGGGAGTGACTTGAAGGAAGGAAACCCTACAAACAGCATTCATAAGACAGTTAGAGCAGTGGCAGTGGACAAAAGAAAGATGGTAAAACGTTTGTGGACTCTACTGTCTTCTCCTGAGACCCCGATGTCTGTACAACACTGCACGGCCCATTCCTCCCAACAAACTGGGCCCAAGAGGAAGGCCTTTGGAAAGTGACAGGGCCCCTATTTATTTATTTTATTTATTTATTTAAGCATTTTTACCCCGCCCTCCCCGCAAGCAGGCTCAGGGCGGCTTCCAGGGGGCTACAGCCCATACATAAAATCCATAAAACAATAAAAACATAGCATCAATTAAATATAACAGTAAATAAATAGTGTTTCTTAACAAGATGGTCTTTAGTAAGATGGCGTCTCTGATCTTCAGTCAGTCCAATTGGGGCACCACTCTCCAGTAGATGTTAATGTCACGCAGGGTAGTCCGAACATCCATCCCAGGGTGATCCAAATCCCGTTGGAATTTCCACCGTTGGTGGTGGTGGTAGCGGCGGCCCCTACATAAAAGCAGGGCTGGGAAACAGGAAAGCTGTGTGTCATTGGCGGGGAGAGAAACAAAGGAAGCAAAATGTTGTGGCGTTTACTCAAATGCAAGACTAGGGTTTTTCCCCCCAGGTATGTCATAAAAAAGAGCGGGTCACCATACATTTGCACACAAATTAGTTTATGTTGAATAATAAATGTTTTTGTACATGTAGCATTTTTAAGGGAATCTCTTTACATTCACAGACCTTTTATAGTAAATATGGTATATTTTCTTGGAAATATGAGCCCCGTGAATGGCAGTGGGTCACAGCCACCTGGGAACGGCTATACTGGATTAGAACAGGGGTCTTTTCATTTCGGATTCAAGCTTCCATGTGTGGGTGGGCAGAGTTTGTGCAGACGTAGGCTGTGAGGGAGCCTCCATTTTCCAAACTGATAGGGATTATCTTGGCTAGAAGCCACCCCCAATATACTCGTTTTCCGTATCTTTATCAACTCCTTTATTTTTAATAGATAATTTATACTACAAACCATTCCAGCATCCTCGGCAATGAGTTCTATAGATTAATGGTTTTCAAATTGCCTTGAGGGAACACTTTCCAAACCAATTCATCTGCCCTGGAAGTCCTGCATATTGCAGAAGACCAAGAGCTGCGGTAGCTCAAGTGGTTAAGTGGTTAAGACGCTGAACTGCAGGCTGTGGAAGGTCAGTAGTTCAGCAGTTCGAGACCCGAGTGTGCCGCATGATGGAGTGAGCTCCCATCTCTAGTTCCAGCTCCTGCCAACCTAGCAGTTTGAAAGCAAGAAAATGCAAGTAGATAAATGGGTACCACTTCAGTGGGAAGGTAACAGCGTTCCGTGCGCCTTGGTGTTTACTCATGCCAGCCACATGACCACGGAAACGTCTTTGGACAGCGCTGGCTCTTCGGCTTGGAAACGGAGATAAGCACCGCAACCCTAGAGTCGGACTCGACTGGCTTTTGGGCAAGGGAACCTTTACCTTTTAAGGCATTGGAGTGGGGGATGAGTTGATTCATGAAGAACACAAGCCAGGCCTGTTAGGCCTCACCATTTTTATGTTTGATTGGCGATTTTTATTTTTAGTTGCTGTCAAATCACAGCTGACTCCTGGTGACTCCTGGTGGGGTTTTCAAGGCAAGAGGTGTTCAGAGGTGGTTTGGCACTGCCTGCCTCTGCATAGCGACCCCGGTCTTCCTTGGTGGTCTCCCATCTAGATACAACTCCTTTACTCCCCTGAAATCTTTTGCCTTTATGCTCAGAGCAATTCACCTTCTTGGTTGAGTCACCTTTGCTCCAGGTAATCTCCTTTGAGCACAGGTAACTCTGCACTGCCTGCCCTCTGCACCATGACCCTGGTATTCCTTGGAGGTCTCCCATCCAAGTACTGACCAGGGCCGACCCTGCTTAGCTTCTGAGATCTGATGAGACTGGGCTGCCCTGGGCCATCCAGGCCAGGGCATAGCAACCTCAGGTGCGTTCAGATGCCATCAAAGGTGGACCGACATCTTGCCGTTTTGGGTCTTTCTTTTATTTTGTTACCAAAAATACTTAAATAAATGCATAGATGATTCCAACCGATTCTTAACTGTGTGTTTGTATGTTTGTGTGTGCGTAAAGTGCAGTCAGGTTGCAGCCAACGTATGGCAACCCCATGGAGTTTCCAAGGCAAGAGAGGTGGTTTGCCATTGCCTGCCTCTGCACGGCAACCCGGGTATTCCTTGGGCGGCCCCGTAGCTAGCAACCTTTTGCTGGGGGGGGCCAATTTTTTGCTCAGGGGGCCAGCCATTATATGTCTGTATGGAACTATGTTTGGGTCTTTCTTTTATTTTGTTACCAAAAATACTTAAATAAATGCATAGATGATTCCAACCGATTCTTAACTGTGTGTTTGTACGTTTGTGTGTGCGTAAAGTACAGTCAGGTTGCAGCCGACTTATGGCAGCCCCATGGAGTTTCCAAGGCAAGAGAGGTGGTTTGCCATTGCCTGCCTCTGCACGGCAACCCAGGTATTCCTTGGGCGGCCCCGTAGCGAACAACCTTTTGCTGGGGGGGGCAATTTTTTGCCTAGGGGGCCAGCCATTATATGTCTGTATGGAACTATGTGCATTCTTTCCTTCCCGCCCCAGACTGTGCTGGTTCAGATGGGGCCGATCGACTAACTGCAAGCCAGTGTACTTCAGAGCTGTGGAGTGCACAGCTGGAATCCTGTGCCTTGTCTCACGCAATGACTTCCCTGCGATCCCATGCAGCCTCCGTTTCACTGACAGACATGTAGCTACTGTGGAGCTCAGGGGAAGGAGAAGCCAAGGCTCAGTTTGGGGAGGCCTGGAAGAAACATTAGAGGGCCGGGCCCCACGGGCCCCATGTTGGCTACGGGCCCCATCCAAATGCTAACCAGGGCCAACCCTGCTTAGCATCCTGGATCTGAGGAGATCAGGCTAGGCTGGGCTATCCAGGTCAGGGCAAATGAAGAAGGCACATTAGTTTAGCAGAGTGCTCAAAGGCACACATCACGGAGCCTTCCTTGGTGGTCTCCCATCCAAGTACCGACCCTGCTTAGCTTCCGAGAGCTGATGAGATCAGGCTACATGCCAAGGGTGGCCAACCTTGCTTAACCTAAGAGCCACATAGAACAAACATCAGGTGTTTGAGAACTGCAAGACATGGACAAATATCGCACATGGGGTTTTGCTGGAAAATATGCAGATTCGCTTTTTATCAAGATTAAAGGAGACGGCCAAAAATAATAAAAAAACACAAAATGGGTAGAAACAGATACTGATGATGACATTTATTTGTCCAGTGATGTTTATTTATTTGCTAATGATATTTATTTGTCTAAGAGCCAGACAACGCATTTGAGAATGCATTTAAAGTTGCTTTTTTCCTCTCCCCCCCCCCCTTCAATCCTACCCAGGGAGGAGAACCCTGGCTGGGGAAAGAAAGACCGCCCCTTTGCTTCCCCAGCCAACCTGCCGGGAGCTGCACATTATGGGTGCGTTCAGACGGGGCATTTGCAATGGTACAGGTGCCGGTTGGAATTGGTGTACTTACCGGCGTTCACACGGCGAACATCTGCCTTCCGTCCCTAAGCATTGCAAAGAGCTTTACACTGTTGTATTCTGCCACCAGGTCCCCAAGTGGTGGTATCTTGAGTGCAACGGTTGTAATCGCTTTACCACCACCCCCACCCCCTGTCTGATCGCTCTCCAACGTTGTAGAGCCACTTCCGTTCGGAAGCCTGAGGCTTCCGATTTTCGCCCGCCATTTTTTTGCTAGGTCAGCGATATGCGCTTGGGCGAAGCTTCGCCCTGGCGTTTGTTTTTTTAAAAAAAGAAAAGGTCCTTAGTTTAAGGTTCTGGAGGACTCCGAGACCTCAGGGAGGCCAGTTTGGTCTTTAAACTTTAAAGGTAAGTCCTTACCTTTAAACTTTAAATGTAAGACGGGGTGTTTTGCGCATGTGTGAAGATTGCCATTCTGTGGATGGCTGCCTATGCGCATGCTCAAACTGATGCCCGCTGCATGTGAACGGGCATACAGCGATGGGCTCCGCAGACAGGAGGTAAGTGTGATCGCGAATGCCCCGTCTGAACACACCCACTGTGTGAAAGAGCCACATGTGGCTCCCGGGCCGCAGTTTGGCCATCCCTGCTATATACTCGGCCACCTTTCCTCCTGGCAGCCCCACGCTAGGATTTCAATCTGATCTCAAAGTAGGAGTCCAGGATTCCACTCAAAGCCCGTGCAGCCCCATCCCTCCATGGACAGGAAGCACACAAGACCTCCTTTCAAGGTCGGCTGTTTCATTCTTCTGGTTTGTCATCTGAGGCCCTCCTTTATGCCGATCCATTTAAAACTGTCGATCTGGTCAAGGGACAAGCTCTAGATTTCCGTTTCTTCCTGAGTCCGAGAATAAGTGTTTTCAATGCATTGAGAAAAATGGCATCCCTACATGGACTCAGAATCCAACCCGCCTCCCAAATGAAAGATTCCGCTTGCTAGAAATCTAATTACCCAAGGGCTCTTTTTGTAGCAGGTACTCATTTGCATATTAGGCCACACACCCCTAATGTAGCCAATCCTCCAAGAGCTTACAGAGCTCTTCTTACAGGGGCTACTGTAAGCTCTTGGAGGATTGGCTACATTAGGGGTGTGTCGCTTAATATGCAAATGAGTACCTGCTA
>NW_015174991.1:58360-69675 GCF_001447785.1 Gekko japonicus | reverse complement strand
CCGAGTGTGCCGCATGACGGAGTGAGCTCCCGTCTCTAGTTCCAGCTCCTGCCAACCTAGCAGTTCGAAAGCAAGAAATTGCAAGTAGATAAATAGGTACCACTTTGGTGGGAAGGTCACAGCATTCCGTGCGCCTTGGTGTTTAGTCATGCCGGCCACAAGGACCACGGAAACGTCTTCAGACAGCGCTGGCTCTTCGGCTTTGAAACGGAGATGAGCACTGCAACCCTGGAGTCGGACTCGACTGGCTTTCGAGCAAGGGAACCTTTACCTTTACCCCACCTCTTCTCCCCAAGTGGGGACCCAAAGCAGCTTACATCATTCTTCTCTCCTCCATTTTATCCTCACAACAACCCTGTGAGGTTGGTTGGGCTGAGAGTGTGACTGGCCCAAGGTCACCCAATGAGCTTCCATGGCACGAACAGGGGTTTGAACCTGGGTCTCCCACAACATCACACTGGTTATTTTACTTCCACAACTTAGAGATACACTATTGCACAAAAGGACTTCACTGTATCCAACCAGATACATCTGCTTGCTTGAGGCACAGTGCAAAGATGACAACTGGGGTTTTATGTTCCTGTGTTAACCCTCTCTTCTGTCTGTTTACTAATGTATCTATACAGTGAGTGATATTTTTGCACTTGGGTGGTGGCAAGTGCCAGGCTACAGTATCATATCATAGAATGTTAGAGTTGGAAGGGACCTTGCAGGTCATCTAGTCCAGCCCCCTGCACTCTGCAGGAGCATAGCTGAAAGACAGCCCTACATACCTACAACATACCTGAAAGATGGTCGTCCAGCCTCCGCTTGAAAACGTCCAGCAAAGGAGCATCCACCACCTCCAGGGGCAGCCTGTTCCACTTCTCAACCTCTCTTACAGTCAGGAAGTCTCTCCTGATATTTAGACTCCCTTGTAATTTCCACCCATTAGATCTAGTCTTGCAATCCGGAGCAAGAGAGAATAGATCCGCTCCATCTTCCACATGACAGCCCTTCAGATACTTGAAGACTGCAATGAATGACAGTCCTTCAGTTAACGCAGGGGTGGCCAAACTGCGGCTCAGGAGCCACACAGGGCTCTTCCACACGTATTGTGTGACTCCCGGCAGGGCAGCTGGGGAAGCGAAGGGGAGGGCATCTCTCCCCGGTCGGTCTTCCCCTCCCCAGCCAGTGCTCCCCTCCCTGGGTAAGCTTGAAGCGGGGGGGAGGGGGGAGCAGAGAAAGAGAGCAACTTTAAATAAATTATTAAATAAATAATAAACTATTATTAAATAAATAATAAGTAAATAAATGTGTTCTCAAAGTCCCCCGCTCAAGCCTACACATATCATTGGACAAATAAATATCATTATCAATATCTGTTTTTTATTTTTGGCAGCCTCCTTTAATGTTAATAAAAAGCAAATTTGCGTATTTTTTCAATAAAAACGTGCGTGTGATATTTGTCTATGTCTTGCGGCTCTCAAGCATCTGATGTTTATTCTATGTGGCTCTGATGTTAAGCACGTTTGGCCACCCCCTGAGTTAACGGTACAGCGCTAAGTCTCACATACAAAGCCAAAACAGAGCCAGTGTGGTGTAGTGGTCAAGAGTGTCGGGCTAGTATTTGGGAGACCCAGGTTCGACTCCCCACTCTGCCTTGCAAGCCTGCCGGGCGAACCTGGGCCAGTCACAAAAGACGCAGCCAAGCCTACCTCTCAGGGTTGCTGTGAGGATCAAATGGAGGAGAGGAGAGCGAGGTCAGCAGCTTTGGGTCCCCAATTTAGGGTTGCCAGGTCTCCTCTGGCCACCAGCAGGGGATCCCCCCTATCTGAAAGGGTTGCCAGATCCAGGCTGGGAAACTCCTGGCGATTTGGGGATAGAACCTGGGGAGGAAAGGGACCTCAGTGGGGTGCAATGCCATAGAGGGCCACCCTCCAAAGCATCCGTTTTGTTCAGGGGGACTGATCTCTGCAGTCGGGAAATGAGCTGCAACTCCAAGGGAGCCCCTCCAAGGGCGAGCACAAATGATTTAAATGAATGAAAATGTAATTAATGATTAATATTTAGGTACATATCGTACGTACCCAGATGACTCCGGGATAATGACACAACAATTCAGCATTCATTTTCCTCCTCTGAAGCCACGGAGATGCTGCCACCGAATGGCAGGAAGGCTACCGCCCCCACGATGCCTCGCGTCTCTGCGAGCTGGAACGACGCCCGCGGCAGGACTGAAACGCTCAACTCCTTTGTGTGACTTCACTGGCTGCAGCCAATCAGATCAGAGGGAGGCGAACAAAGGACTCGAGGACAAAGGCTATCGGGACGAAGTGTGTTTTGCACAACGACAGCTTATACTTTGAATAAAACTTTGTCCGTCTTAAAAGGCGCCACTGGACTCGAACTTTGTTCTGGGGAAAGTTAAGCAGCTAATAATACAAGGAACGGAAATTAAATTTCTTCGTCCTGGAATGCAGCTCTTCTAGGCGTTTTTGGAACTAGGTTTGTTAAACGTACCAATATCCAACGCAAGACTAAACCCATTGTTTCCTTCTAAATTAAAGAGAAAGGTAACATTTGATTGTGTCCGCGGAGGGCCAAAAATTTAGGTGAAATTATTTCGCCGACAAATCAGCACAATCAAGCTGCTTGCAGAAGTAGAAAAGAACAAGAGTTAAAAGACTAGCACAATTCGTGGCAGGGGATGAGCTTCCATGAGGCACGGCTCACTATTTCAGAGAACGGAAATGATTCACTCAAGTGTTGTTATAAAACAATAACGACAGCTCTTTTATTGAGAAAGTGGGTGGCCCTTAAAAGGGCCTTTTAGATCTTGTTGTCGCTCTTGCGCTTTGTACGAATTAAGGGTTTAACCCCCGAAGCCGTAGAGAGTGCGGCCCTGGCGTTTCAGAGCGTAGACCACATCCATGGCGGTCACGGTCTTCCTCTTGGCGTGCTCGGTGTAGGTGACGGCATCCCGGATGACGTTCTCCAGGAAAACTTTGAGCACCCCGCGAGTCTCCTCGTAGATCAGCCCGGAGATACGCTTCACACCCCCACGTCGAGCCAAGCGGCGGATAGCCGGCTTGGTGATGCCCTGGATGTTATCGCGCAGAACTTTACGGTGGCGTTTAGCGCCGCCTTTGCCAAGACCCTTACCGCCCTTGCCGCGCCCAGACATCTTCACAACAGACTTTCCAACAGCACCGAAATGATTCCAGAGTGCGGCAACGTGGGCTTATATTGCCCTTTGCCCGACCACAGTGAGAACTGAGCCGTCAAGGCTGCTCATTTTGCATACACAGCGGGGGTTGTTCAGCGATCCGGCCAATCAGCAACGGAGATGTTTCAAAGTGACCAATCAGCTATCAGTGTTTCAAACTCGACATTTTGGCGCCTTTCCATTTTGTCCTTGAGTCTGCGTAGAAAAAGTGACCTTTGCGTCTTGCAAGGTTTGGGCGCTGCGAACTGCGGTTGTTTTCCACCAAGCTAAATAAAGGCTATTGAACTTCCTGTTCCGGTAACGTCTGTAGCTCATTTTTTCTCAGTGGGGTAAGGAAGGGCCGGCGGTGGCCAAGGAACTGCCCTCCTATTCTTGGGAAGCTGCTTATCCCAGTGCCATGGCCTCGTCTCCCGGTAGCCCCCCTTCTTCCCAAGCCGTCACTCACCTGGTCTTTGACATGGACGGCCTGCTCTTGGATACGGAACGGCTTTATACGATCGGCTACCAAGAAATCTGCCAGCGCTTCGGTAAGACTTACACCTGGGATGTGAAATCCTTAGCCATGGGCACAAAAGCCCTGGAGGGAGCAGAGATCATCCGAGAGGCCCTGGATCTCCCGATCACCAAAGAAGAGCTATTGCGCGAAAGCAAAATCCTGCATGAGAAACTCTTCCCCACCGCCGCCTTGATGCCGGGCGTCGACAGACTCGTCCGTCACCTGCACCGTCACCAGGTCCCCATCGCGGTGGCCACCAGCTCGTCCCGAGCCAGCTTCGAAATGAAAACCACGCGCCACAAGGACTTCTTCCGCTTGTTCCATCACATCGTCTTGGGGGACGACCCCGAAGTGAAAGCCGGCAAGCCGCAGCCAGACATCTTCCTAGTCTGCGCCCGGAGATTCCACCCGCCACCCCGGCCGGAAAAGTGCCTTGTCTTCGAGGATGCCCCCAATGGGGTCCAGGCGGCGCTGACCGCCGGCATGCAAGTGGTCATGATCCCGGACGAAAACCTGGACAAAGATCTCACGAAGGGAGCGACCCTCGTGCTCCAGTCTATGGCAGATTTCAAGCCTGAGCTCTTTGGTTTACCACCCTTTTGATTAAGGACCTGCTGTTCTTGTTTCGCTTTTGTATCTCATTGATTTAGTGTCCCCTGATTTGGGGCGGGAGGGTTTTTTTAAAAATTATTATTCAAAAGCTTCAGGTTTCCAATCAAAATCATATGTCTTATTTTATTAAGTTTACCGGATGACTCGTTTAATCAGATCCAAGGGAGGTGACTGGGAGTATGGGGAGGCTACCGAGGACTCAGCAGACTTTGGACTCCTTCTTAAAAAAAACATAGTCACCCTATCCCTCCCCTCTTTGAATGGGTGAATGGACTCTGAACTGCATCTGTTTTACTGCCTTGTTTACTATACACACCATCCAATAAAAATATATATATATTCCAATTACAACATTTCTGGCCTAAGATTTAAAACCTGAAAAAAGAAGAAATAGGGGGAAGCCGAGGGAGAAAAATGTAATTTTAAGAGTGTTTATATTAACAGTGTTAATATTGAGAGCCCGTTTGGTGTACTAGTTAGGAGCATGGACTCTAATCTGGGAGAACCAGGTTTTATTCCACACTCCACGTGCAGTATGCTGGTGTGACCTTGGGTCAGTCACAAGCAATGCCCCCTCTAAGCTGTGGATTCTTGTGAGCAAAAATTCTACTTTGTAAGATACTGGCATTCAAGTTGTGAGCCAGCGATTTGGCTACTGCATAAATGAGTTTGCTCTGGAAGCATCCTGAGCCAAGACAGAGGCTAAAAGACCGAGCTAGTTCGCACTAACTCAGCTTAGAGGGAACACAAGTTCTCTCAGAGCTGCTCTCTCAAGGGCGGTCCTCGAAAGACCTCTCTCAGCCCCACTTACCTCCCAGGGTGTCTGTTGTGGGGAGGGGAAGGGAAAGAAGATTGTAAGCCGCTCTGAGACTCCTAGTAGTGAAAAGAGGGGTACAAATCCAATCTCTTCTTAATAATTTGTATCACTAAGGAAGGCCATGTAGCTGAAAGGCATTTGGCTTTAATGGGGTTTCTAAATTATTTATTACTTATAAATGCATCAAAGTTTTGTTCATTTAACATTGTATCCCATTAACATTTATCCTGTTATTAGGCTGGGGAGGGGGCCCCCCTTTTTTGGGGGAGGGGGTTGTGCACCTTGTTTACTCTTCCACATTTCTGCAATGTTTTATCTCTTCATTCTCAGAGTAACCATGCTTGGTGTAATCCCCTTGTTCGGCTAAGTTAGGGCCTGCCAACCTCCAGGTGGTGACTGGAGATCTCCTGGGATCACAACTGATCTCCAGGTAATAGAGATCTGTTCACCTGGAGAAAATGGCCACTGTGGAAGATGAACTCTGTAGCATTATGCCCCATTGCAGCCCCTTCCCTCCCCTCCTCAGGCTCCCCCCCCCAAATTCTCCAGGTATTTCCCAACCTGGAGCTGGCAACCCTATGAATGGGATAGGATAGACGTTCCCTAACAATTCAGCAAAAGCCTTAGGAGCATGGGATTATCAGCCCCTGGACTTGACCTGGGATCCAGTTATTTTTTACTCTTCATTGGATCTGCATTAACATGTTCAAAAATTAAAAGATGACCACTATTGGGATTGCAACCATATAATAAAGTGCGTGCCAAATGCTGCAAAAACTGCCTGGTCTCTTCTCCCCCCCCCCCCTTTGCTGTTTTTCTACATAATCATGCAGATCTTGCATGGTACTTTTGTGACTTTTGCACTGTTTTTAGTTTGTTGTTTTAAGTTGCTTTTAATTGTTACTGTAAATTGTATTAATATTGGTGGAACCTGCCCTAAGCCTCCTTGCGGGGGGGGGGATACAAGTCCAAAAAAGTAAAAAGTAAATAAATGAACAAGTATTAAATGTAATAAAACAACAATATCTTGACTAGGAAAACATCCAAAAAAGTAAATAAATGAACAAGTATTAAATGTAGTAAAACAACAATATATTTAGGAAAACGGTCTCTTTTGAACTCACTCCTTAAAGATAATGATTGAGCCCACTGGGGAGGGACTGTGGCTCAGTGGCAGAGCATCTCTTTGGCACGCAAAAGGTCTCAGGTTCAATCCCCAGCATCTCCAGTTAAAAAAAGACTAGGCAATACATGATGGGAAAGACCTCCGCCTGGGACCCTGGAAAGCCACGGCAACTGTCAGTCTGGTGAGACAATTCTGACCTTGATGGTCTGATTCGTTATGAGGCAGTTTCCTGGGTTCATTGCACTCAGCCCCAAAGTTCAGAATACCCTTCTGTTTAAAGCATTCTGACCACAGTCTGTATAATTATTTAGCTTTCGACCCCTTGGAATCTTAACACCAGTGGGGCAGTT
Organism: Gekko japonicus; assembly: GCF_001447785.1. Classification (NCBI taxonomy): domain Eukaryota; kingdom Metazoa; phylum Chordata; class Lepidosauria; order Squamata; family Gekkonidae; genus Gekko; species Gekko japonicus. The sequence goes on along the minus strand of NW_015174991.1, from coordinate 63,066 downwards.
ATGCAACTGTCTAGTGAGGGGGGGGATCCTTTTAAGAAAGGTATATGGATAATGCCAATATTCATTATCTGGCATAGAAATGTTGCAATGATTAATCTCTGAAAGAAAACACAGCTGCTCTCAAAACAAAGCATGGGCCTCTTTTGAATAGTTGAAACCTGTTCCTTTCTATGGTAAACAATCAGAAGGAGTTTCACAATCAGAAGGGTACTATTTGGCTGTTCTCCATTCCTTACCTCAAGTACCTACTTGTGCAACCATGGTTCCAGGGGAAGGGCTCAAGTATTTGATTTTCAAAAACAGCAGAGTTTGCAGAACCACTGAACGGTAGTTAATAGAGCTGGATTTTGGCAAGGCTTGGGTTGAAATCCCTGTTCAATGCCAAAACTCAGCGGGTGGGGTGGATTCACACACTTAACAGCCAAGCCTACCTTACTGGGGTGTTGTTGGAATAAAATGGAAGGGTTTGTAGGTCTTTAAGAAGAACCAGATACAAGGTGATTTTAAAAAACCTAATCATCTAAAAATGGCAAACTCAATTTGAACTCAGTTGAGAGCCAGTTTGGTGTAGTGGTTAAGTGCATGGACTCTAATCTTGGGAGAACTGGGTTTGATTCCCCACTCCTCCACTTGCAGCTGCTGGGTGACCATAGTTCTGTCAGAGCTGTTCTCTCAAGGACAGTTCTGGAAAGAGCTCTCTCAGCCCCACCTACCTCACAGAGTGTCTGTTGTGGGGTGAGAAGGGGAAAGTAAGCCGCTCTGAGACTCCGAGTGAAGGGTGGGGTATAAATCCAATCTCCTCTCCTCTAGAATTTTGGCTCTAAAACCCACACCTGCTTCTGAGGTACGTAAAACAGGATTTTGTCTCCAAAAGTAAACAACACACCCATGCCCATTCAGGACTCAACACATAACTTCCAGATGAAGTTAAAGTCCTGGGTAAACACATAACCCACAATGTCTCATCTCAGAAATTTACCATTGTGATGTACACATAAAAATATATATATTTGTGATTTCCAAGCCTTCCTCCCCCCAGTTCTTTATCCTTCAGAACATTTTTTAAAAATGTTCTCAGGAACAATTGATAGAGATCACGTGGTTATGATTGCTGCATAATATACCCAGAGTGTTAATAGCCCAATGTTAGATTCAAGTGGGTAGCCATGTTGGACTGAAGCAATAGAACAAACTTGGAGTCGAGTGGGCACCTTTATGAGCAACAAAATTTTATTCTAGGAGTGGGCACCTTTATGAGCAACAAAATTTAATTCTAGGTAGCTTTTGTGTGCATGCACACTTCTTCAGATACATGATGCATAAGAACAGTGTCCCCTCTAAGCTGAGTTAGTGTAAGCTAGCTCAGTTTTTTAGCCTCTCACACATTTTTGTCTTAGCTAAGGAAGGATGGCTCCAGAACAAACTAATTTATGCAGCAGCCAAATCGCTCGCTCACAATTTAAATGCCAGTAGCTCACCAAGTAGAATCTTTGCTCACCAGACTCCACAGTTTAGGGAGAGAGTATTGCTGAAGAAGTGAGTGTGCGCACAGAAACTTATACCCACCCCCCCAAAAAAAAAACCCCAGCTTTGTTGCCTTAAAGGTACCACTGGACTCAAACTTTGTTCTGGTCCAATATTGGAGAATGGAGACAATACAGTACATTTCCCCACCTTCAATATACGTGTTTGTAACAAAACCTGTGCAGTTCAATGAAAGGTAACAAATAGGCAACAGATGCAGTCTTTTTTTTTCTTTTCTTTTTTGCAAAACCTCAGCAGTCCTACCCTGTGGCCTATTCCTAAATATAGTCTCGAGAACCCAGTGAGAATGATACCAGTTAACAGTCCAAGAGCTCTGTAGCCTCCTCCCCCACTATCAGCATAGTTCTGTGCAGGATCTGGCTTCAGAAGGCTGAGAGTGGAGCAACTCTACACAGATCGCCCTGTATTTCATTGCTTTCCCCAGCTATTCACTTAAAACGGAGAAGGGTGGAAGATACTCCCTTTTTAGCAAGCAAAAACCTATCTTTGTCCTGTTGTAATTAAAAGGCAAGCCACATGCAATAAGTTTAAAACAGAATTCTACAATGAAGAGGCTATTTTCATAAGAGGGAAGAAGAAAAACTTGAAATCAAATCGAGTTTCTAGCTTTATTCAGGTAAAGTCCTAAAACTGGACTCAAGGAACGTCCTTCCATAAAACCACAATGTTTGATCAAAACCCCCAACATTAAGCACTGTCACTTTATTTGTAAAGCATCAAGATAAGAGTCACTGCAGCTTCTTTTAGGAAAAAGTGGGTGGCTCTTAAAAGAGCCTTTTGGGGGATTCTCGGGTCTTCTTGCGAAGCAACAGTCCGCTTACTTGGAACTCGTGTACTTGGTCACGGCCTTGGTGCCCTCGGAGACGGCGTGCTTCGCCAACTCCCCGGGGAGCAGGAGACGCACCGCCGTCTGGATCTCCCGGGAGGTGATGGTGGAGCGCTTGTTGTAATGGGCCAGGCGGGAGGCCTCCCCGGCGATGCGCTCGAAGATGTCGTTGACGAAGGAGTTCATGATCCCCATGGCCTTGGACGAGATGCCGGTGTCGGGGTGGACCTGCTTGAGGACTTTGTACACGTAGATGGAGTAGCTCTCCTTCCTGCTCTTGCGGCGCTTCTTGTCGCCCTTCTTCTGGGTCTTGGTCACGGCTTTCTTGGAGCCCTTCTTGGGCGCAGGAGCGGATTTAGCTGGCTCAGGCATCTCGGCGGGACGCTTCCAACCACACAAACACGCGACAGCAGCGAGACGACTTCCTCTAGCTCTCAAACCACTCCCAAGGAGAACGCGACTGAAGGGCGACTCCGCCGTGCCTCTATTTAAAGCTCCTTTATGCAAATGAGGGCATCGAAGTTCTTGCGATGCCATTGGATCCCTTGCTTTCTGACGTCAGTGCCACTGCGCGCGCACATGCAAATTAAGGGACTGTGAGGCCCCGCTCGCGATTGGACGGGCGCAGCATCTTCTCCTGGGGTTGGTGGCGCTGAGAGATCCGGTTTCTCATTGGCTACAAAAGACCTAACTCCCGATGCAGCCAATCAAAAGTGCCGTTTCCCAGGTATCAGGAAGGCATAAAAGCCCCCTTTCCTGCGCTTGCTAATCACTCGCGGTTTTGTTTTTTTTGTTGCTGGGCAAGGTTTCTGCTGAGAGTAAACAGCGCCGTAATGTCTGGTCGCGGCAAGCAAGGCGGCAAGGCGCGGGCGAAGGCCAAGTCTCGCTCCTCTCGGGCCGGACTCCAGTTCCCCGTCGGCCGCGTCCACCGACTCCTCCGCAAGGGCAACTACGCCGAGCGGGTCGGCGCCGGGGCGCCCGTGTATCTGGCGGCCGTGCTGGAGTACCTGACGGCGGAGATCTTGGAGTTGGCCGGCAACGCGGCTCGGGACAACAAGAAGACCCGCATCATCCCGCGCCACTTGCAGCTGGCCATCCGCAACGACGAGGAGCTGAACAAACTCCTGGGGAAAGTGACCATCGCCCAGGGAGGCGTCCTGCCCAACATCCAGGCTGTCCTACTGCCCAAGAAGACCGAGAGCCACAAGGCGAAAGGCAAATAATGGAACACTTTTAACCGAACAGGACGCGCTTCTCTCTTCTGAACCCAAAGGCTCTTTTCAGAGCCACCCACAATCTCATCTAAAAGAGCTGCGACTCTGCTTAAAAGGGGTCTTCTCAGTTCGCTGTTGTCCGAGAGCCAGGAACTTTAAAAAATATCTCAATTAACTTTTCAAGAATCCTCATTATGTTTCCTTTAATTCTGTTGGCAAGAAATTGACCAGATGGTCAATTTCCGGGAAAATGTCTTAGTTATCGCATTCTACTTTTTTTTTTTTCCTAGAAACGATTCGCTGTGCCATATGGAGGCGTGAAGCGAATCAAGCCGCTCCGGCGAAAATCAGTCTTGTTTTCCGGGTGGCTGTGCTCAGAGAACATAGCCTCGTCGGTATCTTAAGCTATGTATTCTGGGAACCAGGGAGGAATTCATTCCTTTGGTGCGAAGGGGGTGTCTACTGTTGATCCCTAAAGGGGCATTAGAAAGACGCAGGGAGGGTCTATCAATGGCTGCCAGTGGGGGTGACTGGAAAGGAACTTCCATATCCAGAGGCAGTAAATCTTTATCAGCGCTAGTAGGTTTCTGTGTTTTGTTTAACTGGTTCTCCCGGACAAGAGGGAATTGGATAAGCATATGGAGCAGAGGTTCATCAGTGGCTATTAGCCACAAGGTATAGATAGGGACTCAGGGTCTGGGGCAAGTGATGCTTTGTATTCTAGATGCTGGAGGGGGGCAACAGTGGGAGGGCTTCTAGTGTCCTGGCCCCACTGCCGGGTCTCCTGATGGCACCTTGGTATTTTTGGCCACTGTGTGACAGAGGGCTGGACTGAATGGGCCATTTGCCTGATCCAACATTGGCTTCTCTTATGTTCTTAAGGACAGCTGGTTGGTCACTGTGTGGGCTAGACGGACTACCGGTCTGATCCAGCAAGACTGTTAAGTATCTCACTTTGGGCTTTCCTGTATACTTCTATCACTCCATACCTCAGTTTCCAGACACTGCATTTTATTAGGTTAGACGATGCCCTGTACTTTTGCAACTTTTACAAGCATGTTTTTACAAGATTCCTCCCACCTTTTGATTGGGGGTATACAGATCCAGAGATCTCTATTCCT
>NW_015174991.1:57505-58325 GCF_001447785.1 Gekko japonicus | reverse complement strand
TTGAACTCTTGGAAGCTTTTTTTTTTTAAGCTGGCATCAGGTCACAGCTGAATTACAACAAGCACACAGGGAACACGGCTAAGTTAGATAAATGCAGAAAACACCCGTGTTGAAATAATAAACACAACATTCACATCATGTACTTACAGTTAAATATATTTGCTTGTCATACACAATCACAATACGCTAGAGTTCATGTTGTGTATAACAAGCAAATATATTTAGCTATAAGTACATGATGTGAATATTGTGTTTATTATTTCATCACAGCTGAATTACGGCAACTCTGTGAGGTTTTCCGGGCAAGAGATTAACAGAGGTGGTTTGCCTCTGTGTTGTGACCCTGGCCCGGTACTACCCTGGTGGTCTCCCATCCAAGTACCAACCAGGGGCCATCCTGTGCAGCAGCTTCCATCTGACAAGACTGGGCAAGACTGGGCTATTCAGGTCAGGGCCCTGAAATGTGATCCCCTGAAAACTGTGTCGGTCTCTACTGTGCTTTTGGCCTCTCATCTTGCTGTTCTAACTGCAGACCAACATGGCTCCCCTCTGGAAGTATCTGCACTTTGTTTTATGGTACCCTTCTCCTCTAAGAAATGCAGAGAGGTATGTTCTCTGTCTCCATTCTGTCCTCACAACAACCGTCCTGCGAGGCCGTGGCCCAAAACCAAGCAATGTGTTTTCAAGACAGAGAAGTCTGAGCAATTCTCTAACCACAATAGGCTTCCACAGCCACTGTGCAGTTTGGTGTAGTGGTTAAGTGCACGGGCTCTAATCTGGGAGAGCCAGGTTTGATTCCCCACTCCTCCACTTGCAGCTG
>NW_015174991.1:28389-57135 GCF_001447785.1 Gekko japonicus | reverse complement strand
AGAGAGCTCTCTCAGCCGCACCTACCTCACAGGGTGTCTGTTGTGGGGAGGGGAAGGGAAAGGAGTTTGTAAGCCGCTATGAGACTCCAAGTGAAGGGCAGGGTATAAATCCAATCTCCTTCTCTTCTCTGGTGTAAATTCTCTCTGAGCTGTTCTCTCAGGAGCAGTTTCTGTCAGAGCTCTCTCAGCCCCACCTACCGTATTTTCCCGAAAATAAGACACTGTCTTATATTTATTTTTTCTCAAGAAGACACACTAGGGCTTATACCACAAATGCATAGAAATCCTGCTAGGGCTTATTTTTTGGGTAGGTCTTATTTTCGGGGAAACAGGGTACCTTACAGGGTGTCTGTTGTGGGGAGGGGGAAGGGAAGGGAAAGGAGATTGTAAACTGCTCTGAGACTCCTTTGGGTAGATAAGTGTGGAGTACAAATCCAATCTTCTCTTCCTTCTTTCTTGGGTTCAGAGGTACACCGATAACAGGCACATTAGAGCAATAACTTATTCCAAAGCTTCTATTGCATGTGTTTGGTCCCTTAAAACCATCTGAACATCTTCCCTGAGGAAGAGTTTTGTGGAACAGAGAAAGTTCGCATATTGATTTGAGTCCAGTTACATAGGGGTACCAGCTTCCAGGTGGAACCTGGGGACTCCCCCAGAATTACGGCTCATCTCCAGACTACACAGAAAATGGCTGCTTTGGAGGGTGGACTCTGTGGCATTGTATCCCACTGTGGTCCCTGTCCTCTCCAGGCTCCACCCCCAAATCTCCAGGAGTTTTCCAGCCTGGAGCTGACAACCTTGACCCCTCAGCCTGGCAATCCTAAATAGCAGCTTAGAGACCAATAACCTTATCGGGGTATGAGCTTTCTACAATCAAAACTCCATTGGTCAGACACCAGGTTCTATATAGTGAAACTGCTCGGCCCCCTGTCCATTTAAAAATTAAAACTATCCCTCTAGAATTGTTAACAATTTAAAGGGATTTTTTTTACTAGCCCCCGTAAATCGAAGATCGAGGAGGAGCAAGGACATTTCTCCATCCAATCGTTCCGCAGCGCGGGATTTTCAAACCTCTTCCTTCTCCACAGCTCCGCCTCTTGCAGTTTATTAAAAGCAGTCGGGCTTCTCTCGAACTCTTGAGTCGTTCAGAATAGTTCAGTCCCGCAAGCACAGCTGCCGGGGCCGTTGGGTGGAGACAAGAGTCATTCCCCCGGGCCCGAGGTCTTCCCGAAAGGTTTCTGCGGGAACTGCTGCCTAGGAACGAGAGGCGGGAGGCGGCGTCCTGGATACGCTGGCTGGGGTGTTGTGTGTGTGTGTGTTCAACTGAGATTTATTTCCGCGTAAAATTGTCCGGGAAAAGGAAACTGTTGAGTTCCAAAATCGTGAGATAATCCGATTTTTTTAAAAAACAAACACAAACGTGGCCCTTTGTGGGCGTGATTGGATTCATCTCTGCGCCCCTTTAATGGAAGGTTTCCTTGACCGAAATAAAACATCAGATGGTTACCCCTGTTTAAGAGTTCACACAAACATACACGTGGCAGTGTGAAATTAGGGTACTGGGTAAAAAAAAACCTAGAGAACCCATGAAGATCTGTGTAGATTCGCCTTTTGTTCCCCCCCCCCCCTGAAATATGATATTTAATTATTTTATTCAGGGGGTGTTTGGTACACTTTGATTTTAAACCATAAAAATAAGACCGATGGAAAAGGGGGGGCGAACAAGCGTAAATTCCAAAATCAGACTGCAGTTCAACAAAGAACGGAGGGGGGGGGGAGAAACCTGAGGCTATATTTAGACGGATCGGAACAAAAATAACCTTATTGATCTAGAGGACAAATCATCCCACAAGATAAACGCGTTCCCTTCTCCTTTCCCTCCCTCGAAGGTCTATTTGAAGTGACTTGGACGTTCGCCCAGGGGAACAGAGTAGGAGACCAGAGCACTTAGGGAAGGGGACGCAATTTGGAACACACCAGCCGGAGAGGGGCGGGCCAGAGACCGAAACCTTGTTGGCCAATCCTGGACAACCCCGGGAAAATTCAAATTCTGAAACGACCCTTCCGAGCCAATCAGGAGAGGGGGCTTTTGCTATAAATTCTCTGCCGCCAACGCGTTCCTTTCCATATCGCTGCGTTCTTCGAGGAATTGTTGGGCTTCGGACTAAAAAGCAAGAATGGCTCGTACTAAGCAAACGGCTCGTAAGTCCACTGGAGGGAAAGCGCCTCGCAAACAGCTCGCTACCAAGGCTGCCCGGAAAAGCGCGCCCGCCACCGGGGGTGTGAAGAAACCTCACCGCTACCGCCCTGGGACCGTCGCCTTGCGGGAGATCCGCCGCTACCAGAAATCTACTGAGCTGCTCATCCGCAAGCTTCCCTTCCAGCGCCTGGTAAGAGAGATCGCCCAGGATTTCAAGACCGACCTGCGCTTCCAGAGCTCGGCCGTCATGGCTCTGCAGGAAGCCAGCGAGGCTTACCTCGTGGGCCTCTTCGAAGATACCAATCTGTGCGCCATCCACGCCAAGAGAGTCACCATTATGCCTAAGGATATCCAGCTGGCGCGCCGTATCCGCGGAGAGAGGGCCTGATTTCCCTCAGCCGGCGTTGAGCAACAAAATAACCCAAAGGCTCTTTTAAGGGCCACCCACAAACCTCGAAAAAAGAGCTGTTACATGTTACCTTTTTCTTAGTGAGAAAATAATATGTTGGTACTGCTGGGCTGCCAAACAGGAAGCACATAGTACAGGGATGAGCTGGAATCACATTTTCCATCATGATCCTAGCTGGATGTCTCTTAAAGCTGTAAAATAACTAGTATACATACCATAGACAGGCATAATGTATATTTAAGTAATACTGCTTATCTTACTAGATCGGGAAAATTCTGAGTTTGGTAAGGAAATGCAAAACCCTGACCTGAGTAGCCCAGGCAAGACCAATCTGGGGTCTGCCCTGTCCAGACGGGAGACCTCCAAGGAATACCAGGGTTGCCATGCAGAGGAAGGGTCAGGCAACCTGCTCCCTTTTCTTCTCTTGCCTTGAGAACCCTAGATGGATAATGGTTCATACACAACAAGAAAATGCAGGCACTGGGGGAAGCTGGTGAGCACGATCTATTTTGTTCCGCATCACGATTCCTCTGCCCCTCGGTGTAAAAAAAATCATGAGCAGAATGGTCCCTGCTTCACATCACTTCTACAAAACTCTCAAAGGCCTTCAGCAAGAGCCTCCTGCATTTTCATAAGGGGATAAGCATAGTTTGTCTAGTTGGTTTTACCTGGGGCCTATCCATGTAAACACCATGTGAGATAGGTTAGGCTGAGAAAGTTGTGTGGTCTTGTGCCAAAAAAACCCCAACTTCTCCCAACTGACCCCCCAGCTCTAGAGAGAGAAAAGGTTGTGTTTCAAAAGCAGGGTAAGCTATACTGAAAGGCTGCTAAGCTTCGGAGAGAGGGCATATTGGTTTGCAGTACAACAGTTAAGATTTGAGTCCAAGAGCATCTTAGAGACTGACCCTGAAACTCTTGTTGGTCTCTTAAGGTGCTGCTGAACTCATATCTTGCTGGGGAGGAGTGTTCAGAGAGCCTTACTAGGCAAAATGGGATGAGCTGGAATCACATTTTCCATCATGATCCTAGCTGGATGTCTCTTAAAGCTGTAAAATTACTATACATACCATAGACAGAGGCATAATGTATATTTAAGTAATACTAATTATTTTACTAGATCAGGAAAATTCTGGGTTTGGTAAGGAAATGCAAAACCCTGACCTGGGTAGCCCAGGCGAGACCAATCTGGGGCAGGCAAGACCAATCTGGGGTCTGCCCTGTCCAGACGGGAGACCTCCAAGGAATACCAGGGTTGCCATGCAGAGGAGGGGGCAGGCAACCTGCTCCCTTTTCTTATTGCCTTGAGAACCCTAGATGGATAATGGTTCACACACAACAAGACAATGCAGGCACTTGGGGAAGCTGGTGAGCAAGATCTATTTTGTTCCGCATCGCCATTCCTCTGCCCCTCGGTGTAGCAAAAATCATGACCAGAATGGTCCCTGCTTCACATCACTTCTACAAAACTCTCAAAGTCCTTCAGCATTTTCATAAGGGGATAAGCATGGTTTGTCTAGTTGGTTTTACCTGGGGCCTATCCATGTAAGCACTATGTGAGATAGGTTAGGCTGAGAAAGTTGTGTGGTCTTGTGCCAAAAAAACCCCAACTTCTCCCAACTGACCCCCCAGCTCTAGAGAGAGAAAAGGCTGTGTTTCAAAAGCAGGGTAAGCTAAGCTTCGGAGAGAGGACATGTTGGTTTGCAGTACAACAGTTAAGATTTGAGTCCAGGAACATCTTAGAGATTGACCCTGAAACTCTTATTGGTCTCTTAAGGCGCTGCTGAATTCATACCTTACTAGGGAGGAGAGTGTTCAGAGAGCCTTACTAGGCAAAATCGTGCTTTCTTGTGAAGTATTTTTAGGTCTTTTACAGTGTTTTGCTTGTTTGGAATTCTTGGGTTTAAGCAGTTAAGACTTCTTTTGGAGTATCCTTTAGGTTCTGGCCCTAGCAACCCCAAATCACTATAAATTCCTTGAGAGTAGTCAAATAGTTCTGGGTTGAGCACCTGGTTTCTGGAGCTATTCTGAATTTGATAGTGGCCCATTTAGTTCAGCACAGAGCCAGTTTGATGCAGTGGTTTAGAGCAGTGGACTCTAATCTGGAAGAACTGGGTTTGATTTCCCCACTCCTCCACATGCAGCTGCTGGTGCAACCTCGGATCAGTCACGGTTCTCTCAGAGTTGTTCTCTCAAGAGCAGTTCTCGAAAGAGCTCTCTCAGCCCCACCTACCTCACAGTGTGTCTGTTGTGGGGAGAGGAAGGAGATTGTAAACTTCTTCTCTGCACTCCTATAAACTAAGAACCCCCTGAGAAAGAGCTTCAGCAAAGCAAGCTAGAGAGTTTTTGTCACTTCCTGCTCCAGACTAATTTAAAGAAATGGGGGGGGGGTGTTTTTCCATGCTAGGATTCTCCTAAAATTGAAGCATTCCTGACTATGATATCATTGCCTCTTGCTTAGGAGTCTGAATTCTTCTGCGACCAGTTGTGATCAGGAGCAGTGGTGGATTGCCTTGTTAATTTGCCCAGTCCCTTTTTAAAAATTGGTAGCCCCTTCTGTTTTGTCTGAGCTACGAAAATTGTAGCTTCTTGCTCACTAGATCCACTGCCCCAGATATGGGAAGGATAGCGATTCTTCCATGGAAAAGACAATAATGCCAGGAAATGTTGAAGGCAGCAGGAAAAGAGAAGGACCCAAGGTCAAGGAAGCCCCGAGGGCCCTGCAAGACCTCAGCAAGGCTGTGAACAACAGGACTTTGGGGAGTCATTCATTCATCGTGGTGGTGGTGGAAAGTGCCATGGCCTGCCTCTGCGCCACAACCCTGGACTTCATTGATGGCCTCCCATTCAAATACTAGCCAGGGCCAACCATGCTCATTCATTCATTCATTCATTCATTCAAATTTATACCCCACCCTCCCAGCAAGAGACTTTCAGAGGTGGTTTGCCATGGCCTGCTTCTGCACCACAACCCTGGACTTCATTGATGGCCTCCCATTCAAATACTAGCCAGGGCCAACCCTGCTTATTCATTAATTCAAATTTATATCCCACCCTCCCAGACAGGGCGGCTTACATAAAATCAGCAACGAACATTTAAAATACCATAGATCATTTAAAACAGTATTAAAATCAGATTACCATTCTAGAATACCATAATGTGCTAGATTTGCTGTTATAGAGTCTCAGCTGGCTACCATCGACTCTCTCTTCCTGAGCCGGCTCGCAGATCTTCTGTAGTTGTCTTTCAGTGTCTTTCCAACGGCCAGCACAGGCTGTTAATATTAGGTCTTCCAAGATCTGACAAGATCAGGCTGGACTGGACTATCCAGGTCAGAGCCATGAGCTTAAAAGTTGTGTGCAGATTGCAGGATATGAGACCTCTGTGTGTGTCTGTGTGTACGCACATGTAAAGCGCCATCAAATTGCAGCCAACTTATGGCAGCCCTACAGGGTTTTCAAGGCAAGAGATTTTAAGAGGTGGTTTGCCATTGCCTTCCTCCGCCTAGCAACCCTGGTGTTCCTTGGTGGTCTCCCATCCAAATACTAGCCTGGGTTGACCCTGCTTAGCTTCTGAGAACTGATGAGGTCAGGCTAGCCTGGGCTATCCAGGTCAGGTTCATTAATCTATAGGGGCTGCAGTCACATGGAGCATTAGCCACGCTACTGAGACGGGTGATAGGCAGATTTTCCGAGCGCGATCACACCGCAACTTCTGGGAAGTGTAGAGCTCCCATGGCGAACCCGAGGCTTCCCGCCAAAGATGCGGAGTTAAAAACTAGTACCTCTGAGGTACTGGTTTCCAGAAACCAGGGCAAGGGCTGGTGTCTGATCGCGTTTCCGGTGGTAGTCCGTGGCATTCGGCGCCCGCCCATGTCCCATCACAAACAGGTTTTTCCCCCCAAGTCTCCACAGGATGCACACAAGCACCCAACGGTGCATGCGCACAAAGAGGAAAGTGAACGTTCCGTTGCTCCGCAGAATCGTGCATGCTGTTGGTGAGATCGCACCGCGCCGCTTCTTTGCCGCGCTGCAGGATCATCGTGTGATCGCCACCTCGCCCCTACCCACGGGACCTCGACGGGACGTGTGATCGGGTGGCCGCGCGTTATTTTGCTCCAGGCCAAACTGCCACGCTCCCCTGACCGGGACAAGGGTCTCCTATAAAGTCAGAAGTGACTGGACAGCCCTTCTCTCTCTCACACACACAAAGCTACGCTTTTCCACACAATTCAGCTGCTTCTGGTAGAATCTCTCTGAGGGTACACAGAGCTCCCCTGCATCTCTGAAACAGATGCTGCCTTACTCGGTGAGCTGGGCATCCACAGCAGGGGAGGATAAGCAGGCCCATGTGGCCTATGTTTTGGAGCAGGCCCCGGGAGCTTAGGAGAGAGGTGGATAGGGACTAATTGCTTGTCTCTAAATAAGCAGGGACTTGCCTGTTACTGGAATTCAGGTGAAGTTACCCTGCAGGCCAAGGAGCCGCCTGATTGGTAGCTGGGGGAAGGAGCTGCTTTCTGATTGGCGTAAGACCTCAGCAACAGTTTGAAGTGGGCCTCTCCCGCCTACCAACTGCATTTCCTGCCCGTGGAAGAAACAGCAAACTAATTTAAAAAACACACAGGCTCTTCCCCAGCGGGAGACGCCTCTTGTTTCCAACCCGAGATTCAGCAGGGACCAGATAATTGCAGGCTAGGGAACGACTGCTTCTTGCTTTGGAAAGCTGAAAAGGGCGGAACCTTCCTGAATCTATTTAGAACCTTTCTATTCTTACCGTTCCACTGGGGGAGGAAGAGGTTCTCTGGATATGCAGCCAGACAGTTTACGCCAGATACATACTGTGTGCACCAGCTTCCCTCATTTTTGATTCCTGGCCCTAATAGACCCTTGTCCCTGCTCTGCCTTTGGGGGAGATTTTAGAGATTCCATATATAAACATATATAAACTGTAATCTGACATGCACTGTAGTGAGTGCTTCAGCTCTGAGCCTGCTCCTAGACGTCTCTAGAAGTTCAGCCTCCAAGAGAGTCACAGCAAACATCATTATGCTCCTGCAGAGTGCAGGGGGTTGGACTAGATGACCTGCAAGGTCCCTTCCAACTCTAACATTCTTTGATTCGATGATTCAGCTTGGGATTCAGCTATGTGAACTAGACTTCCCCCACCTACAACCTGCATTTCTCACCTGTGAAGAAATTGCAAATAATCAGGAGGACTCAGTTCAGAAGGGAAGTGAACAGACTGGAGCAGGTGCAGAAGAGAGCGACAAGAGTGATCAGAGACCTGGAGACCAAGCCCTGTGAGTAAAGACCGAGAGTGATCAAGGACCTGGAGACCAAGCCCTGTGAGTAAAGACCGAGAGTGATCAGGGACCTGGAGACCAAGCCCTGTGAGTAAAGACCGAGGGACTCGGGAGTCCCTTTGCTTCCTTATTACCCTTAGGAATTGGGTTCAGTCCCTACCTGCTTTTCTGCTAGATCACAGCTGAACTGGTACTTTACCCCCACCCTGTGCTACATTTTTATCTAAATTTTACTTCCAGGAGTAGAAAGCAAGGTCCGCAGCTGTGCCCTCCTCCATTTCCTCCTTACAACAACCCTATGAGGGAGGCGAGACTGAGGCTGCCAGTCTGAGCAGACAATGTTGACTTTTCCCCCTTTATTTTAAAACTTTAATAATATATTCTCCCCCCTCCCAGGAAAAAACCCCAGCACTTACATATCAGAAAAGGGGAGGAAAAAGGAGAGTCTTACTTAAATCTCTCTAAATGCCAGAAAGTTTTTTAAAAGGTCTGGACAACAGTAAAAAGATATGGGTAACCTTAGAAAGAAATATTTGAGATGTTCAACATCGATTTGAATCATTTCATATGTGTTTTAAAATTGCAGGTGCAAAACGTTTCAGTTTCATACCACAGTCTATATGCGTTTTGAAATTGCAGGCGCAAAACGTTTCAGCTCAGAGCAAGCCAAATGCAAAAACACAGCTTTCCAGGATGCCCGCGATGTAACACTCACCGGCAGGGGGGAAGGGAAGACAGCAAAATCAAATAGTTCCTGGCAGAGGAGACAGCTTGTTTTTCTGAACACAGCTCGTGGAACAGACAACATTGACTTTGATGGACTCCTGGTGCTTATTCACTATATGGCAGCCCTATCTGTGTATAAAAGTTTCAGGTGCCCATTTCCGCTCTATTAAAGGGACATGGCGTTTTCTCTCCAGGCCTGTGGGGAGTTAGGAGCCATGTTTTTGGGGGGCACCCTTCATGTCTTTTCAGGCCATAGGCTATCTGAGATGGCAATCAATGCTCCAGTTTGGTGTAGTGGTTAAGTGCGTGGACTCTAATCTGGGAGAACCAGGTTTGATTCCCCACTCTTCCACTTGCACCTGGCTGGATGACCTTGGGCAAGCCGTAGTTCTGGTCAGAGCTGTTCTCTCAGGGACAGCTCTGGGAAAAGCGCCCTCAGCCCCACCTACCTCACAGGGTGTCTGTTGTGGGGAGGGGAAGGGAAAGGAGTTTGTAAGCCACTTTGAGACTCCAAGTGAAGGGTGGGGTATAAATCCAATCTCTTCTTCTCTTCAGTGTGAAGTCTTGTGGGCAAAAATTCTACTTTGTGAGCTACTGGCACTAAAGTTGTGAGTGGGCGGTTTGGCTACTGCATAAATTCGTTTGTTCTGGAGCCATCCTTCCTGAGCCAAGACAAAAATGTGTGAGCCGGAGGCTAAAAGACTGGGAGCTAGCTCACACTAACTCAGATTAGAGGGAACACTGATTGCAACAGGGAATCCATGTTTGATATTCAAACTGAGATCAGCCTGCAGGCAATAGAGAAGCTGAGTCACTCACTGGGAAGGGGAACCTGGATACTTCCCCTTTGACAAGAGTTCTATTATTTGGCTTCTTAAGAGCTGATCACACTTCAGGCCATGTTTAAGGTTCAAGGTCTGCTGAACAATAACTGACCTCCTAAGACCATGACGGAACCTGCCTGACAATACCGAGTTCCCTGGAAACCTTATCAAGGGTGTGCCCAGGGCCGCGGGCTATCTCCTAGCCTTTGTTAGTCAGGCTTGACACTCAGGGAATTCAATCACAAACCCAGGGAGGGCCATCAAGCCAATACCCAGCCTTTGTCCAGCAGACCTGAGCTGGCCAGTGCCCCACTAATTTGATCACCCACCTCTGCTATCTAGATGGACCTTCTCCCTCTGCCTTGGGAGTGGAGATAGAAAGTGTCCTTCAGTCACAGCTGATTTGGGGCCACCCTGTAGGGTTTCCAAGGCAAGGGACGTTCAGAGGTGGTTTGCCATGGCCTGCCTCTGTGTAGCAACCCTGGATCTTCCTTGGTGGTTCCCTGTCCAACTACTGGCCAGGGCTGACTCTGCTTGGCTTCTGAGGTCTGATCAGGCTAGCCTGGGACAGCCAAGCCAGGGCCCCGAGCAATGTTCCCTCTAAGCTGTGGAGTCTTGTGAGCAAAAATTCTACTTTGTGAGCTACTGGCATTAAAGCTGTGAGCCATTGATTTGGCTACTGCATTAAATTAGTTCGCTCTGGAGCCATCCTTCCTGAGCGAAGACAAAAACGTGTGAGCCAGAGGCTAAAAAACTGTGAGCTAGCTCACACTAACTCAGCTTAGAGGGAACACTGGCCCTGAGTCCCCAGTGTTCCTTCTAAGCTGAGTTAGTGTGAGCTAGCTCAGTTTTTGAGCCTCCGGCTGACACATTCTTGTCCTAGCTCAGGAAGGATGGCTCCAGAGCAAACTAATGTATGCAGCAGCCAGGTCGCTCGCTCACAACTTTATTACCAGTAGCTCACAAGGTAGAATCTTTGCTCACCAGACTCCACAGCTTAGAGGGCGCCTTGGCCCTGACCCTCCATTGCAAGCCCATATTTGGACTTCCACTGCGCACATGAACTTCCACTTCCCTAAAATTCAGACCTTCTAGTAGGATTCAAGAATGGATTTACTCCTATATCAGCAGGGAACCTGTCTCCCCTTTAACGCAACTAAAGGTGCATAAGAACCTCCTTTCAGCCCCCAAACTTAAGTAATCGGTCTCTGGATCCCCAGTCTCGTGGCTGGGCTACTACTTCCTTACTCTTGGTGAAATCACTGGTTTGTTTCATGGACCCCTTCTTCACTCTGCATTTCTGGCTTGGGTTGTCAGACTCCAGGGGAGGCCTGGAGTGCTCTCTCCCACAATTCTGACATTTCTCATAACCATCATAAAGAGAGAAAAGAGAGAAGAGACTGGATTTATATCCCACCCTTCATTATCCGAAGGAGTCTCAAAGTGGCTTACAATCCCTTTCCCCACCCCACAAGAGCACCCTGTGAGGTAGGTGGGGCTGAGAGAGCTCTTTCGAGAACTGCTCTTGGGAGAACAGTTCTAAAAGAACTCGTAACTGACCCAAGGCCACCCAGCAGCTGCATGTGGAGGCGTGGGGAAATCAGACTGGGTTCTCTGAGATTAGAGTCCACGCTCCTAACCACTGCAATGAAAACCCAACACCCGGGACCAAATTACTAAATCATAAACATCCAAATTCCATTGAGTACATATACAAATATGATTTTTCAAATCCAAAAGTGTTCCATATACTTGCGTCCCATATACATATTGCACAACAAGAAATTTGTCTATGGAACACAAATATATGGGACCCTTCTGGGTGTGAAACAATCATATTTCTATGTGTACTAAATAGAATCTGATGGTTTGGCTTTCGCTTATGATCTGTACTTCCGTGATTCTCCCTTCTGATCTCATAATCACACAGATCAGTTCCCCTGGAGGAAACGCCAGCAACCCTACATCCTGGCACTCAGATGTTTTCCCTGGGCAGAGGCAGCTGGTGAGCCAGATTCAAGTCTGCATCCCAACTGGTGCATAAGTGTGCAAGTGTATTTTTGTAAGTGGGGGGGGGCAAGTTTCCCTCCTGCTTAGCAAACAGCTAGGAAGTTTCAGGAGGCAGCCATTTTGGTCTGCAGGAGTGTTAAATAGTGGGTTCAAGAGACTGAGCAAGCTCGGTGAGTGGCCTTGCGTGACCACCCATCACAGTGAGGCACTGAGGTCCTTGTATGCGACCTGGCACATGCTGTTGCCCAAGACTAGCACTTGGTGGCCCTGGAAGTCCTTCAGGAGTAAGTCGAACGGCTCGAGGCAGCACCCATTCGGCTTAGGACAGGGGGGTGGCCAAACTGCAGCTCGGGAGCCACACGTGGCTCTTTCACACAGTCTAATTTAAAGTTAATAAAAAGCAAATATGCATTTTTTTTCAATAAAAACGTGTGTAATAAGAACATAAGAGACGCCAATGTTGGATCAGGCCAAAGGCCCATCCAGTCCAACACTGTCACACAGTGGCCAGAAATACCAGTGGCATCAGGAGGTCCACCAGTGGGGCCAGGATGCTAGAAGCCCTCCCACTGTTGACCCCCCCCAAGCACCAAGAAGACAGAGCATCACTTGCCCCAGACCCTGAGTCCCTATCTATACCTTGTGGCTTATAGCCACTGATGGACCTCTATTTGTTTTTTGTTCGTGTCTTTATTTGTTATTTGTTCATGTCTTGTGGCTCTCAAACATCTGACATTTATTCTATGTGGCTGCTAGGGTAAGCATGTTTGGCCACTCATGACTCAGGGCAAATGTGCTGCAACACACTCATGGAGATGATGGGACAGTGCAGACCCAGTGTCGACTTCCATCTCGCAGGGCACGTTCTGGACCTTGACCGTCACCTTGATCTTAGTGCATGTCAGTGGCTGTAGTGTCAGGACAGGAATGGCATTGGTCTTGGCAGGTGTAGCGGTGCGGAGTGAGAAGGTGAGACACTCTTCACAGCAGGCAGAGGCCTTCCATGTGACTGGTGGTAACCTGCATCTTGACTGTGGTGATGCATCCTTGGGCGGAGCGGCAGGCGCGTGCGATGTGCCCCGATCTTCCACAGTTCCAGCATTGTTTATCCCGGAACCGGCATGATTTTCGCTGATGTGAGCCGCCACAGCTGGCACAAGGAGTCTGGTGGGAGGATTGAGCTCCCTCGCGCTTCCGGTTGGCAACTCGGGTGCGTCGTACTTCCTCCTTGGTGGAGGGGAAGTCCGCAAGGCTTTCCTGGTGAGCGGCCTTGGTCTTGCGAGAATGAGGTGGACTCTGCATCCGGCCGATCTCCTTTGCTGACTGTTCAGCTGCCTCGGCGGCGATGGCCTCCTCGTAGGCCGTCTTAAAGTCCAAGTCTCGCTTCACGAGGAGCCGTCGCTGCAGCTTCTTGTCTCGGAGGCCGCATACCAAACGATCGCGGAGAGCCTCCTCTAGGTTGGAGAACTCACAGTGGCGTGACGCTTTCTGGAGGGCGGTCAGGAAGGCAGTGATCGTCTCTCCCTGGGCCTGGTCCCTCTTGTAAAAGGCATACCGGCAAGCGATTTCGGAAGGGTGAGGCAAGAAATGGTCTCGAAGCTTGGATTCAATTGTGGCAAAGGACACCTCCTTGAGGTCCTGTGGTGCCACCAGGGCCCAGGCGGTCTCAAATGTGGAGCGCCCACAAAGGCTGAGGAACGTGGCCCTGACTCGCTCAGGTTCGGTGATCCCCTTGGCGGTGAGGTAGTACTGGAACCGGGAGATGTAGGAATCCCAGTCTTCGGCAGATGCATCAAATGGTTCAAAGCGGCCCTCGGCAGCCATTCTTAAATTAAGAACAAACACAGTCAGTGTGGTGATTCAGCCGGATCCCACCTTTGTCGCCAGTGTTAAATAGCAGGTTCAAGAGGCAATCGTGATTTCAGCACAGCTTTCTATTCAGCAATGTAAGTACAACACATGCAGCGAGCCACAACTATATACACAAACCTAGCCCCAAAACACACCCACGAAGTACAAATACACCAATAGGGAAATAGGCCCTCGGAAGCCTTATTTGCATGGCGTCATTTGAGCTGATGTTACCTGATTGGCCGGCTCAGCAAGGGCAGCCAATCCGAATGTAGCTGCAAGGAGCCTCACGGAACAATGGATGTTCTCTCGAAGCTCACAATACAGAACGAGAAGAACAGCTGGATTCAAGTAGTCCGGAGCTTTGACTCTCAAAAGCTGGTATCCCCCTCCCCAGGTCTGGTTTGTCTCTCAGGTGCTCCTGTGCTCAGATATAGCAAGGAGGGAGGTGTTGCAGCATTCCTCTGGGTGACCCAAGCCCCTCTTCCTGAAACAAGAAAAGATCTTTGCTTGGATCTTCCCCAGACCCCAGTGGTGGTGCCTGACATGAAATCCAGCAGTTTGCAGCCCAATGTGACAAAACTGTACTTGCCAGTCTTCTAAAAAGGTAAAGGTTCCCTTGCTCGAAAGCCAGTCGAGTCCGACTCTAGGGCTGAGGTGCTCATCTCCATTTCCAAGCCGGAGACCCAGCGCTGTCCGAAGACGTTTCCGTGGTCATGTGGCCGGCATGACTAAACACCAAGGCGCACGGAACGCTGTTCCCTTCCCACTGAAGTGGTACCTATTTATCTACTTGCAATTTCTTGCTTTCGAACTGCTAGGTTGGCAGGAGCTGGAACTAGAGACAGGAGCTCACTCCATCATGCAGCACCCGGGTCTCGAACTGCTGAACTATAACCTTCCACAGCCTGCAGTTCAGCGTCTTAACCACTTGAGCCACCGCAGCTCCTGCCAGTCTTCTACCTAGTTCCTAAAAAAAAAATCATAGAAACCCCTGTCGTCCTTTGAGTCCAGGCTTTCAGAATAAACTACACATCCAAGAAGCATTTCTAAGAATGTTAAATTAACTTTTTTTTTTTGCACAGCCTGTATCTGTTTGATCCATTTGCCTTCCATTCTTTGAAGACCAATTTGACTTTACAAGAAGCCCCATCTCACTCGAGCAAGGGTGGTCGTTTGTTTCCAAACCTGTTTGACGTTTCAGTCATCACAGATGCTAATAGAGGTCCCACACAGGGTGCTGTCAAGGGACCCCCAGCTCAGGACCCCTTGTAAGGGGGGAAGATCGAGCCATAGAAAATCAACAAGGCTAAAGTGTGAGTCCTCCTCACACCCCAGGGTAGCACTGCTGCTAGCTCCTTTCCTCTAACCAGACAGCCAGAGACTATGGGACAAATTCTCAGGCCCTCCTGGAACCACAAATCAATAATGTCACCCTTGCAAGGTAGGACACTTGCAAGACAAAAACAATCTGGTAGCTGTAGCCAGTGGGGGCTAAAGTGCTGGACTCAGGTTAAAGCCTCCCACATTCAAGAGCTTCAACAATATTTGCCTTTTGCCTTGTGGGTCTCGCTCTTCTTGGGCAGTAGGACAGCCTGGATGTTGGGCAGGACGCCTCCCTGGGCGATGGTCACTTTCCCCAGGAGTTTGTTCAGCTCCTCGTCGTTGCGGATGGCCAGCTGCAAGTGGCGCGGGATGATGCGGGTCTTCTTGTTGTCCCGAGCCGCATTGCCGGCCAACTCCAAGATCTCCGCCGTCAGGTACTCCAGCACGGCCGCCAGATACACGGGCGCCCTGGCGCCGACCCGCTCGGCGTAGTTGCCCTGGCGGAGGAGTCAGTGGACGTGGCTGACGGGGAACTGGAGCCCGGCTTGGGAGGAGCGAGACTTGGCCTTCGCCAACACCTTGTTACCTTGCTTGCCGCAACCAGACATTCCAGCTTCTAACAAAACAACCTTCAAACTAAAATGGAAAAAGCAACACAAAGGACAATCTGCTTGGGAGGATTACTGGAACCAGAGCAGATGGTCACGGAACCTACCAGGGGAGAGTAACGCCCTAAGTAATGCGCAAGACCAGTGGTGAGAGATGTAAAAGTGGTTGCACCAGTTGGGAACAGTGATCATAATGTTATTGAGTTCAACATTTGTATAAATAGGGAATTGGCCAAAAAGACTGACACAACCACTTTTAACTTTAAAAGGGGTAACTTCTCTGATATGAGGGGACATGTGAGGAAGAAACTGAAAGTGGTACCTATTTATCTACTTGCAATTTCTTGCTTTCGAACTGCTAGGTTGGCAGGAGCTGGAACTAGAGACGGGAGCTCACTCCGTCATGCGGCACCCTGGTCTCGAACCTAGTAGAAAGTAGAAAGGGTCAAAACCACTGGGGAACCTTGGAAACTATTTAAAACTACAATCCTAGAAGCTCAGAAAAAATAAATACAGCAGGTTAGGAAAGGCACAAATAGGTATACAAAAAAGCCTCCATGGTTAACAAACAAAGTCATGGAAGCTGTAAAAGGTAAAAAGGATTCCTTTAAGTGGTGGAAAGCTAGTCTCAGTGAGGCTGATAAAAGGGAATACAGGCTGTGGCAAATAAAATGCAAGTTTATAAGATTATGAGGTTTATAAGATTATGCATGGGATAGAGCAGGTAGAGAAAGAGGTACTTTTCTCCCATTCTCACAATACAAGAACTCGTGGGCACTCCATGAAACTGCTGAGCGGTTTGTTTAGAATGGATAAAAGGAATTACATCTTAACCCAAAGGGTGATTAACACATGGAATTCACTGCCACAGGAACTGGTGGCGGCTACAAGCATGGAGGGCTTCAAGAGGGAATTAGATAAGCATATGGAGCAGACGTCCATCGGTGGCTATTAGCCACAAGGTATAGATAGGGACTCTGGGGCAAGTGATGCTCAGTATTCTCGGGGCTGGGGGGGGGGGCAACAGTGGGAGGGTTTCTAGTGTCCTGGCCCCACTGCTGGACCTCCTGATGGCACCTGGTATTTTTGG
This sequence comes from Gekko japonicus, assembly GCF_001447785.1. NCBI lineage: Eukaryota > Metazoa > Chordata > Lepidosauria > Squamata > Gekkonidae > Gekko > Gekko japonicus. Next base: position 40,788 of record NW_015174991.1, on the reverse strand, counting down.
CCACTGTGTGACAGAGTGTTGGACTGGATGGGCCATTGGCCTGATCCAACATTGGCTTCTCTTATGTTCTTATGTTCTTTTTTACTCTACCAGCTACTAAAAATCTCACTTCTGATTGGTTGTATTTGGACTGTGTCTCTTGACAACCAATCAGAAAATAGCTTTTCTCAGCCCCGCCAACTGAAAGCGAGGGTGTTGTGGTCATCCAATGGCGACGGGGAGCCTCACAGTCCCTATGATTTGCATGATGTTAGCAACGTTAGAAGGCGCTCGAACCAATAGAGAAAATGGATTCTAGCTACCTTTATTTGCATATGAGAACCGGCTGATGCTGTGAGCCCTTTTGTTCTCCCCGCGTTGTTATCCGTTTCCTGGCCGCGGGGGCGTGGGTTGAAGGCGATTTGCTAAAGAAGGAGTGCCGGCTCGCCAAGAGACACAGCTTGCCGTGCTTCTGCGAGCTCTGCCACTGAATGCCATTTTTTGTTGCACTAAATGCAGTTATAAGTGTTGTGACACGTAAATATGTCTTTGGTGACAGTAGTGAGCGGTCTTTGGATTGATGCTGCTTTATTATCACACACAAGAATCCCACGTCCAAGCCTGTAGTTGTAAGGATCAGGTCGCATGTGCCGTGAAAAGGGAGGGGGGGTTGCCAGCTACCTGGGGGGGGGAGGTGTCCTGTCCCTTTAATATCGTATTAATGGGATGTTATTGACCAGGTGATGATATTTACCTCCAAGCGCGAAAAGCGCTCCCCTGCCTATTTTCAAACATGACGCTTCCGTTAAAAGGACAGGCTGTGTTCCCTCCAGGTTGTTGCCAACCCTGGTGAGAGATGAGTTATGGGGCTCAGTTCTGTATACAAAGAGCGCATTACATACTGTGAAGTGCCAATTGGCTTATGGCATCCATCCCCTATAAGGGACTTTCAAAGGCAAGCCAGAAGCAGAGGTGGTTTGCCATTGCCTTCCTTTGCAGAGTCTTCCTTGGTGGTCAAGTCCTGATCCTGATCGGTTCCCAGCATCTGACGTGGTTGAGCTATCCTGGGGGTCCCCAGCATGATGCCTGTGAGTTCCAGGGCACCCACCCCCACCTTTTCTGGTGCCTGCCAATTGGGGTTTTTTTAGAAAATGGAGGAGGCTTTTGTCCAGGAGAGCTTCTGATTGGCCATTAGAGATGTGATTGTGTAGGTTATTTTTAAATGTCGCTTTGGCAGCCGTTGCCACCACAGCACAAGGACCCTGCACTATATGATAGAAGAAGGTAAGCTGCAGCAGTCCATTTCGTGACTGGCTCTGTCACCTGTGGCAGTCAGTTTGTGGCATATTTTTTGTGGCTGTGCCCACCATGGGATTCCACAAGTTGCCCATGGGCTCAAAAAGGTTGAGGACCCATGGGCTATACCATGCCTCTTTCCTTCCAGAGCAGTATATTAGGGAGAGGGAAAATAGCCCTGGGTGCACTTCAGAATTTTGAATTGTATAAAACTTCTTGGACTAAAGCCCAGTTCGTTAGGTGCCTGGGACTCAATGGGATGGGGTTTATATTTCAACAAATCCTATCACTTTTAAGGTTCCGTTGCATTGGATTGTAACAGACTTCAGCAAACTCTAGAATTAGGGAAAGGGTGCTGTTACACTGTTTCTTTCTATAAACTAGTCTTCTGCAAGGGGAAGGATTTGCTGCAACAATCCCCAGCTGTGTTATGTGTACACTGTTTCTAGTGAACTCGGGCTTCTCAGTGAATCCTTAACAGCTTCACAGGAGACTTGCTGTCTGGATTTGTTTTGTTGGAGAAGGGGGTCTTCTCAGGTCGGCAGCCGAGGGACCTTGGAGACTGAAATTTTCTGTCGAAAAGGTGTTCTGGCTGATGTTGTTTTTGAGGTCAGATATAATGACCACTTAGTTTGGTGTAGTTTGGTGTAGTGGTGTAGTGGTTAGGAGCACGGACTCTAATCTGGGAGAACCGGGTTTGATTCCCCACTCCTCCACATGCAGCTGCTGGTGTGACCTTGGGTCAGTCACAAGTTCTCTCAGAGCTGTTCTCTCAGGAGCAGTTTCTGTCAGAGCTCTCTCAGCCCCACCTACCTCACAGGGTGTCTGTTATGGGGAGGGGAAGTGAAAGGAGATTGTAAGCCGCTCTGAAGCTCCTTCCGGTAGTGAAGGGCGGGGTATAAATCCAATCTTTTCTCTTCTTCTTCTTTTCCAAAGACTCAGATTCCTTTGTCCTATGCAGACAACAAGAGGACATTGTTGACAATCATTTGCATCTATCGTGTTGGGGGATGAACAAACAAACAAATGAGTTCTAATGGTACAACTGGTGTTGTTAGGTGCTGTAATAGTATTCTAAGAGGATGTGGCAATAAAGTGGGCATGTGAAATATGCAGGAGTCTTAGGGCTCCTGGCCTTCTGCAAACCAGGCAAAACCAAATTATTCAAGAGCAGCATTCCCTCTAAGCTGTTTGCATGTGAAAGGACGCTCATTAACACAAGAAGCCCCGCTCAGCAGCAATCTGGAGCCATGCAAGGTCTTGCACTCCCCACTACCCATTCTAGAAGAAGAGAAGAGATTGGATGTATACTCTGCCCTTCACTCAGAGCGGCTTACAAACTCCTTTCCCTTCCCCTCCCCACAACAGACACCCTGTGAGGTAGGTGGGGCTGAGAGAGCTCTTTCCAGAACTGCCCTTTCAAGGACAGCTCTGACAGAACTATGGCTTGCCCAAGGTCATCCAGCAGCTGCAAGTGGAGGAGTGGGGAATCAAACCCGGTTCTCCCAGATTAGAGTCTATGCACTTAAGCACTACACCAAACTGGCTCTCTTACAGCAGTTCTATTATGCTCAGGATGTGAACTGCTCCACTCAGTATGAAGTCCTTCTTTAGTGCCAGGCAATGGTAAATCACCTCTGAAACAGCTTATGTCCCCTTGGGGGACAGAGTGCCCTGAATGTGGGGGTGTACCATGTGTGGTGGAGCAAACTTTATTTTGGGGTTCAAAGCTTTTAGATTATCCTCAATGTTTGTGACTGGATTCACCCATTAGGAGCTAGGAAATTACTCAGGAACTGGGAACCAGCTTCGGCCTTGTGATGCTGGACTGGATGGACTGCTGGTCTGATCCAGTATGACTTTTCTTACACACCCACGTTGGCAAAGGTTCCGTGGACCGATGTTATAATCTTCTGCATCTAAAAGCTCTACCTACAAGTTATGCTGAACTGCAGGCTGTGGAAGGTCGGTAGTTCAGCAGTTCGAGACCGGGGTGTGCCGCTTGACTGAGCTCCTGTCTCTAGTTCCAGCTCCTGCCAACCTAGCAGTTCAAAAGCAAAAAATTGCAAGTAGATAAATAGGTACCACTTTGGTGGGAAGGTAACAGCGTTCCGTGCGCCTTGGTGTTTAGTCATGCCGGCCACACGAGCACGGAAACGTCTTCGGACAGCGCTGGCTCTTCGGCTTTGAAACGGAGATGAGCACCACAACCCTAGTCAGATTCGACTGGCTTTCGAACAAGGGAACCTTTACCTTTTTAAATACACTTCAGGGTGTCTATACTTCAAATCTATTTCAAACTGCAATATTATTTTTTCATTATGTGAGTAATGGTTGTGTATTGGATCCCCCAGAATCTAATCACCGCATACTCAGTGAATCTGGTCTGTAAAATCTGACTCAGTCCATCCACAGGACTGATTTCCAAAACTAACAAGACAGACCCCCCCCAAAAAAAAATCTAGTGTTCCCCTATGCAGTTTCAAGACAGATGCAAAGCAAGTTATTCCCAATAAAATCGCCTTTACAATTCGGTAGCGGAATGATTACATGGCGTTTTTCAGAGTTAATTTCGTTGTAATCAAGCACTCACGTCTAGCTGTTCTTATCTAGAGCAACTGAAACGCCAAACTAGCAGCGGCCGGTGGGGGAGAGAAAAGGCGCCAACATTCTCGCTTTCAAAATTCAATTGCGGCAAGCATGGCCATTGCTCTTTTTGAAACAGCCTCTACGTTTCACTGGACGAAGCTCCTTCCCTCCGCCTTTTGGCGTCATAGATGGGCAGGCCCTCGATGTTCTCCCCGCCCCCATCGCATCACTCTCGCAGTTTTCCTTCTGGTCGGACATCAGGCAATATAAATGCACGCTGAGCCGTCGTGAGCACATTTGTGAGACGTAGTGAAAAGGTTGTGAAGATGTCTGGTCGCGGCAAAGGCGGAAAGGGTCTTGGCAAAGGCGGCGCTAAGCGCCACCGTAAAGTTCTGCGCGATAACATCCAGGGCATCACTAAGCCGGCCATCCGCCGCTTGGCTCGGCGTGGGGGTGTGAAGCGTATCTCCGGGCTGATCTACGAGGAGACTCGCGGGGTGCTCAAAGTTTTCCTGGAGAACGTCATCCGGGATGCCGTCACCTACACCGAGCATGCCAAGAGGAAGACCGTGACCGCCATGGATGTGGTCTACGCTCTGAAACGCCAGGGCCGCACTCTCTACGGCTTCGGGGGTTAAACCCTTAATTGCAACATAACAAAATCCAACGGCCCTTTTAAGGGCCACCCACTTCTCCAAGAAAAGAGCTGTCTCTTGCTTCGCGTTACGAGGTTAACCTGTATCCTTTGAGTGTGGAAATCGTTCTAAGAATTCACTGACGTAGGTAGCTGGTAAGGAAATAGACCCTTACCCATTTGAGAGGTGTCGATACAGAGCTCAAGCGCTGCTGATTTATCTCACTTTTAAGTGGATGTAACCGAAGCAAAACATACTGGGGTATTTTTCACATCTAGTTCTATACTTGGCTAAACGGGTTTTTAATGGGAGGCTTTATGAGACTGTTTGCTTCAATCACACGTGCCGCTGCTGTCAACTTCGGCTCCGAAACTGATTCGCTATGCCGGTTATGTGCATGCTTTGTGAAATCAATTCCCAAAGATTATGTGTCCCTTGCAACCCCCAAAGAGTGTGGCGTTCCCATTCAACTAAGTACTATGTACTGGCCAGTGTTCCCTCTAAGCCGAGTTAGTGTGAGCTAGCTCAGTTTTTTAGCCTCCGACTCACACATTTTTTGTCTCAGCTCAGGAAGGATGGCTCCAGAGTAAACTAACTGATGCAGTAGCCAAATGGCTCGCTCACAACTTTAATGCCAGGAGCTCACAAAGTAGAATTTTTGCTCACAAGACTCCACAGCTTAGAGGGAGCATTGGTACTGGCCAACATAAGCCTCCCTTCACACACACAGGTTTACCAAATGGGTTTTTGCAAATCATAACCAGTAGCAGGATGCCTTAAACCAACCCCTGTAATGGGAAAACAATGATTACTGAGAATGCGCGAATTATGGCCAAGGCAAACGCATTAAGACAACTCAACTTTTAATTCCCAATGGTAAGCATTTTTTAAATTATTTCTATCTGCCCCTTCCCCGCATTTGGGGGGGACTGTTAACAACCCCACCCCCAGCTTCCCTCCTGACGCTCGCACGAAACAGAACTGCCGGTTTCAGCCCTTTTTCGGGGAATGTGGGTGGCTCTTAAAAGAGCCTTTTGTTTCACACGGATGTTTTTGTCGAGGGGAATCGCTTCCCTCATTTGCCTTTCGGCTTGTGGCTCTCCGTTTTCTTGGGCAACAGGACCGCTTGAATGTTCGGCAGAACTCCACCCTGCGCAATGGTAACTCCCCCCAGGAGTTTGTTCAGTTCCTCATCGTTGCGAACTGCCAACTGCAGATGGCGGGGGATGATTCTAGTCTTCTTGTTGTCCCGGGCGGCGTTGCCAGCCAACTCCAGGATCTCAGCCGTCAGGTACTCCAGCACTGCGGCCAGATACACCGGAGCTCCGGCGCCCACACGCTCGGCGTAATTCCCTTTGCGCAGCAGTCGGTGGACGCGGCCTACAGGGAACTGGAGTCCGGCCCGGGAAGAGCGAGACTTCGCCTTCGCTCGCGCTTTGCCCCCTTGCTTGCCGCGACCAGACATGGCGGCACTGACTCAGCTTCTCTGCAACACGCCCGGAAAAAAACAAAACAGCAATTAAGAGCAAACATAAGAAGCGCAGGCTTTTTATCCCCTCCTCACGCAGGGAAGTGCGGTTTCTGATTGGTCAACGCCTGGAAACCAGCTGCGCGAAACCAATAGCGACGCAAGTTCTGAAGTCGACCAATCGAGCGCGTAGATACAGCGTCCATCCAATGGGAACCCGGCGATTACAGTACTCTTATTTGCATGTGCGTGTACAGGAACGATGAAGGCAAAATACTCTTGTAGCCAATAGGGACGATGCGCTTTGGATACCTTAATTTGCATAAAGAGAGTATAAATAAAGGGGCTGGATGAGTTCGCTTTCCCGACACTTGTGCTTTTTTCCCCCGTATCTGGTGAGCAAGGAAGCCTTCGGTCGGGATGCCTGAGCCAGCCAAGTCCGCGCCTGCCCCAAAAAAGGGCTCCAAGAAAGCCGTGACCAAGACCCAGAAAAAGGGCGACAAGAAGCGCCGCAAGAGCAGGAAGGAGAGCTACTCCATCTACGTGTACAAGGTCCTCAAGCAGGTCCACCCCGACACCGGCATCTCTTCCAAAGCCATGAGCATCATGAACTCCTTCGTCAACGACATCTTCGAGCGCATCGCCGGGGAGGCCTCCCGCCTGGCCCATTACAACAAGCGCTCCACCATCACCTCCCGGGAGATCCAGACGGCGGTGCGTCTCCTGCTCCCCGGGGAGTTGGCGAAGCACGCCGTCTCCGAGGGCACCAAGGCCGTGACCAAGTACACGAGTTCCAAGTAAGCGGAGCCGCGCTCCTCAGGAAGGAAGCTCCAGAACCCCAAAAGGCTCTTTTAAGAGCCACCCACTTTCTCATGTAAAGAGCTCCGGTCACGAATACTCTCGGCTGGGGGGGCGGAGGGAACTGCGGTGCCGGCCCGCCCCGCAGCCGCCTAGTGCGCTCCCGTCGCTTAGCAGCCGGCTGAGTCCAAATAAACAACATAATGCGTCTTTTTATTTCATACTGTGCCGCCCTTTCCCGCGAGTTTCTTTTAGCATCGCTGGCGTGGCTTTGGAGCGTAGGTTTCAGATTTTTTTCAATCCGGAAATCGATTCTATTTTAACTGTGGGGGGTGGGGTTTTTTTGGGGGGGAAGTCTGGACTTGCTTTTTTTAAAGGGTTCAGGATGAAAGCCGCGAGTGAACAGGGCTAGGGAGTAAGCGGCCTTTGGGTTAGTGATAAAACCCCGGCGATTCACCTGACAAAAGATCCAGTTAGGGATCCAGGAGACTAAAAGGCCGACCCCGTGCATCCTAGAAGAGCGTATTCTTACCGGGGGCCTGACGCGAATGGCCCAGAATAGCGGCTAGCCTGATCTCGTCAGATCTGGGAAGCTAAGCAGGGTCGGCCCCGCTCAGCATTTGGACGGGAAGACCGTCGAGGGTCAGCAGATCACCGAAACTAAGCAGGGTCAGATCTGGTTAGTAATTAGATGACAAACCGCCACTGAAGTCCTTCTGTAGTGCCAGGCAATGGTAAATCACCCCTGAAAGTCTCTTGCCTTGGAAAACCCCAAGGGCTCGCCTTAAACCGGCTGCGACTTAAACGGTACTTTCCACTACACTGTCTACTTGGAAGTAAACCCCTTAGCCCCGCAACCTTAGAACGCCTTTAGTCACAAAGCAGGGACATGTCAGAATTATTAAAGGCCACCCCCGGGCTGAGGAGATATCCCATTGGCTAGCCAGCTCCCGCACCATAATCGGCTCATGCCCAGGTGTGATGACAATGAGCTTTTGGCAGAGAGAGACGCCGACGCCTCGGGCTCAGATTCTCTGATCTGTCGTTGCACGGTTTGGAAGGACAGCCTCGCGGCGCGTTGTTTCGTTGCGAACTGGGGAAAAAGAAACTGTGACTTAACGTGTCATATACACTTCCTAGCAAAGTGACAAGCGGGAAAGGGGGGATAGGGGGGACAGACTAGGTAACAGCTGTAAACTGCGTCCGTATTCTGGAAGAATGTGGTTATTACTAGGAAAACTCCGCGGGTGTTTTGCGGGGTTTTCGAATGCTTCCCTTCACTGCCACCTAGCGACCATATCAGGTAATTCACCATGAATAGAAATTTGGACCGCAGCAGCTCTTGTTCCAGGGGAATCAAGTAGAAGAAATTTAGAGTCCAGTGGCACCTTTAAGACTACCAAAGGTTTGGTTGTGGTTTTTTCCCCTGACACTACATTTATCCTGACTGCATCCATGAATAAGTGGTATGTAGGTAATTTCCCTCTGATACTCTTTTTGTGTGAATTATTTTTTTCCCTAACACTATAAGAGCATTCTGTCTTTCATTGGAGGAAGGAGAGGACTTCACTGGCTTCCCCGAACCACCCTGGATTATCTTCCCCCTGTCAAAATGGCCTTGGAGCGAAGACCTGGCTGCTTGCTGCTTCCTTTATATATCTTTTGAAATGCTTGCAGCTTTCTCTCTCCTCGCCCCAGCAGGTTCCAAAGGGAGGCTGCCAGTTTCCTCAATGAATAACAATCCATGTTAGCTCTCCAAAAATAAAAATGCAGAAACAGTAACAGCAGCAGAAGAGATTTTGGTGCTTTAATACCAATGCACAGTCCTGTTTCCTAGGAGCAATCCCCATTTCAGCACAGGCAAAAGGAAATACTTCTTTACAAACTAAGTGATTAAAATGTGGAATCTTCTGCCAGAGAATTTGTCTGTGATGGCCACAGGCCAAGAAAGCTTTAAAAGGGGATTAGGTAGATAAGATTCATGGGGGGCTTTCTTTCTTTCTTTCTTTCTTTCTTTCTTTCTTTCTTTCTTTCTTTCTTTCTTTCTTTCATTATGCTTTTATACTGCCCTCCTTGCAAGCAGGCTGGGGGAGTGTACAATATATTCCTACAAAAATACACAAAATTCATAGTCTAAAAATACAATTCTAAAAATACCCAGTACCCACATGGCGCTGTAATACAATTCGAATCCCCAATTTACTTTAACAGCGGGGATGGGAGGGGGGATTGAAAGCAGTTAGTGAACCGAATGTTCTTGTAGCCATGGTGACTAAAGGTTCCCTGTTCAGAGGTAGTCCAAATAACAGTGCCAAGAGGCAACATCAAGGGAAGGCATCAGCCTCAATTCCCTGTTGTTGGCCCTCCAGAGGAATTGGGTGGTCACTGGATGATACAGGATGCTGGACTAGATGGACCATTGTTCTGACCCAGCAAGGCTCTTCTGATGTTCTTATCAGGGGAAGGCCTTGGCCTCTATGCCCTGTTGTCGGCTGTCCAGATGAACGGGTTGGCCACTGTGTGAGACAGGATGCTGGACTAGATGGACCCTCACTGGTCTGATCCAGCAGGGCTCTTCTGGATGTTCTTAATACACTCAAATAGAATTCAGAAGAGACCTCCTTAGGATTGCCGTTTGCCTCTGTTATTCTTGAAGGCGCCACCACACTCCTCTCAGTTTTCACAGCATGATGGTAGCAGTGGCAACCAAGAATAAAAGGCAAAACTAGAAGAGGCAGAATTATCTGTCAGTGGGGGTGGAGGGTGGGGAGATGACCCGCAGCCGCAACAATTCCACAGGGCAAAACAAATCTGAAACATTTAATACTGTGCCAAGCAAAACAGTTGTAGAGAAGGAAGGCTATGCTGGATATGTTCTTCTTCATAAAGGGCTACACAGAGAATTGTGTACACTACATAATATACTACAAAATTCCCTATCCCCACAAATATTGTTAGTCCAACTGTCTCAAGAGTAACTGTAAATCGCTCTGAGCCTGCAGGTATGTGGGAAAGAGCGATCAATAAATAGAAAGCATCATTATTGTAGTTGTTGTTATTATTTATTTATTTTTTCAACTTGATATTCAACTTGAATATCAAGTTGTTGTTGTTGTTTTAACAAGGGTCTCTGGGCCAGTAGGCTGGCATGCTAACCACTGTACACCTTCCTGGCTTTCAACAAATTGTTAACCAAATAACTAAATGAAAAAGACCGGTTCCTTATTGGCATTTGTGATGGACAGGCTGGGTTCCACCTCTCTCTAAGAGCAACTAATGAGAGTGGATGGAATGTTGAGAGGAGGATATTTTCAATACAGCCCTTTAAAAAAACGGCAGGGGTTAGTAGCGGAGAAGTGGACAGCTTAGCGGCTGGGGTGAAAAAGGGTTTTCTGACTGAGTAGACCTGTGCAGAAGGGCTGCTTAGAGCAGGTTGAAAATAGTACATTTGTAACTAAAGGATCCCAGTTGCAGGAATAAGACCCCAGCTCAAAAGTTCAACAGAAGTGAAACATTGTTACTTATACTTTCCTCAGTGTTCTGTTCCTATTGTAAATAAAATCTTTCTTGTTTGGATTAACACTGTGGACTGTGTGTCTAAGGGAAAGAAATACACACAATTTAACATTTCGGTACTGGAATTGCAAGTTGCTTACACTTCAGTCATTACAGAGTTAAATGTTGTTTGTTAGGAAACAGGATGTTACGTTACATAATGTATTCTACGGTGGGAAAGTTTGTGGGAGTTGCTTATCCTAATGAAGTTAAATGCTTTGATCTAGCATTAATGTATTCACAAGGTTTATGGCTCTTTGTGTGAACCAGAGAGGAAGTTCTCTTCTAGAAGCCAAGACAGTTAGAAAGATGTAGCTGTTAGCATATAGTACTGAAAGTAACTGCAAGTATGTAACCTTTTATTTTGTTTCTTTTATCCAAAGTACCTTACCCATGTTTTATTTTGTTTAATATTTATTTTTCGCATTTAAATAGCCCTGGTCATGACTCTCTGTATATTTTAAATTCCGGTGGATAGAGTCGTGTTGGTCTGAAGCAGCAGAACAAAGTTTGAGTCCAGCGGCACCTTTAAGAGCAACACAGTTTTATTCAAGGTATGAGCTTCCATGTGCAAGGCACACTTCTGCAGATATGGTATATTTTTTAAAAAGACAAGATAAGAAGGGTGGCATCCTGACCAATGCTCCCTCTAAGCTGTGGAGTCTTGTGAGCAAAAATTCTACTTTGTGAGCTACTGGCATTAAAGTTGTGAGCGAGCAATTTGGCTAATGCACAATTTAGTTTGCTCTGGAGCCATCCCCTTCCTGAGCTAAGGCAAAAATGTGTGAGCCGGGGGCTAAAAAACTGTGAGCTAGCTCACACTAACTCAGCTTAGAGGGAACACTGAGATTCCTGACCGATGTGTAACCCATAACCTAACTAAGAGAGGTTGCAGCGGATGGTCAGCACTCTGTGTGAGTGGACAGGGGGCGTCACAGCATTATTATACTGAGTCTGAATAGGAGAAAATGTGCCGTTCAGTAGCATTGGCTGGCTGGCTGGCTTAGAGGGGAAAGTGCGAGGATCAGACTCCCTGTGACCAGTGTTCCCTCTAAGCTGAGTGAGTGTGAGCTAGCTCACAGCTTTTTGGCCTCCAGCTCACACATTTTTGCCTTAGCTCAGGAAGGGGATGGCTCCAGAGCAAACTAATTTATGCATTAGCCAAATTGCTCGCTCACAACTTTAATGCCAGGAGCTCACAAAGAAGAATGTTTGCTCACAAGACTCCATAGCTTAGAGGGAGCATTGCCTGTGACTTTGGAACTCTTTGTCTGGGATTCACCACCTACTTTTTGACCCCCAAAGGTAGTCCTACAGAACCCAACATGAATCAAATAGGGGTGCCAGTTTTCCCCTTTCCCTCAGTCACAAATGCATCCCTGAACTGCTCTTAGTTTCAGTAGAGGGGAAAAGACAGTGCCCATTTGCACCTGTTTTTCCCCCGTGGGGACAATTAGCAACCCAAGGGAGCTATTTTCAATTGGAGAAATGGCATATAAAGGAACAGTTAAACCCCTGGCCCTGATCCACGTAGACCCTCATCCAGTGGCTGTCTCTTTAGGGGAGAGACACATAGGGTCAGTTACAACTGTGAACCTACAACGTCACATGAAATATGATTCTGACTCAGCACATATTGTAACTAACAAGAAGGTTTTCCCAGTGTGCTCTGAAGAGTTGTACAGAGAACTGTACTTATAGGCCTGCATTGACCACCACACCCAGGGGTCATTTCCTGCAGGAGCACACAGGAGTGGAGCTCCAGCAGTAAAGAGCCTAGGGGGTGGGCACATGCAACAAGCCCCACCCCCTGCTCCCAGCAGCCCTCAGTCAGAGCAAGAAGCATCCAGGTAAGTTGCAGAGCTCCCCCCCTGGGCCAAAATAGTCCAGTGGCACCTTTAAGACCAAGTTTTATTCAGGTACAAGCTCTCCCTCCTCTGTGAGGGCAGATCTGCATGTCCCCCCCCCATAGCTAGCTATCCAAAACAGTCCAGTGGCACCTTTAAGACCAAGTTTTATTCAGGTGCAAGTTCTCCCTCCTCTGTGAGGGCAGATCTGCATGTCCCCCCCCCAAATAGC
>NW_015174991.1:27934-28321 GCF_001447785.1 Gekko japonicus | reverse complement strand
GCTCTGCAAGGACAGATGGGCACGTCCCCCCCCCAAATAGCTAGCAATCCAAAACAGTCCAGTGGAGCCTGAGCGGTGGGTGTTGCCTTCTGACACACTTCCGGTGATGCCAGGCGGTGTGCCATATGCAAATAAGTTATGCTAATGAGCTCCTGCACCTCTTTTTCTACAAAATGATCCCTGATAAGCAGTAAATGGCACAGATTATCAGACAATAGGTAATGGAGACCCACTGCTCATCTTTCCATAAAAGATAGACAATACCAGCCGGCCTGCGTGCCCTGCAGGGGACTGAAGGAAATGCTACATGTATCCACTGGCAGACACGCATGACTGCAGAGATGGGAGGGGGAGGAAATGGAGCAGAGGTCTAGGCCAGGGGTGTCG